>NW_027109400.1:0-12783 GCF_000696795.3 Halyomorpha halys
GATTTCCTCAAATTTACTTGATGTATTTATGTACAGTTGTAAATATCAATAAATAAATTTAAAAAAAGAATACATAAAAAAAAAGTTTAATTTTTTTCCCTTCTCTTTTATTTCTTATGTTATCATTTAATTTATATATATTTATAAATATGGTGTAAATGAGCTCTATCCATATTACCATTGTCTAAAAATATGACAGAATATAATATTACAAAAAAAAAGTTAGAACTTTAGTTCAATTTTATAAATATATTTTCTTGTCACTTCGTTCATATTCTAGAGCTGAATATAATATTTCAACACTGACATAAATAATCTGGCAGCCTCGAATAGAGATGTAAATTTACCGAAAAGAAGTTCATGACGAATCAAAAATAAATGAGATCAGAACAACTTGGCATAATTTTTTGCCACTTCTAATAAATTAACGTATGTATAACTGAAACTCGTATTGTATTGATATTGAAGAAGATATCATGGAAAGAGTGTTTTCTTCGTGTAAACAATGGTAATAAATTCCAATAAAGTAATAAGCGAGCAAAAAGTTTTTAAAAAATTTATTTTTTTTGCGAAACTGTTGAAAACACTTATTGTGAAAAGTTAATAACTTTCCTTGCCCCTGTTTGGTGCAAAATACATTTTTCAACTACGTATAACTCTATCTAAACAAACAATATAATTTTAACAATTTACATTCTGGTTTCCCCTTTGCCTCCTCAAAAAAAAAAGTTTATCAGCGATTTATGAGAATAAACTTATTCCACCACAGTTTTTGAAAAAATACTTGTTTTTCTGTAGTTTTCTATTGAAATGCCACAAAAAAACAGTAATAAACTTCTAATGAAATCCGAAAACTGAGAAATGAAATTGACAAGAACTCACATCGCATTATAGCGTCTAATAATAAAAATCATTTCCTTATCCTTTCTTTCATTTTATAATCATTATTTTTATTTTATAAAAATGGCAAAACGACCAAACACAGTAAGTGTCGTGAATTAAGGAGTAGTAAAAACGACTTTCAGATAGACATTCAAGCAGAAGAATTAGTTGTGATGAAGAAGATAGTAATGATTGTGATAATGATATTATTCAACCTACAAGAAAATGAAGAATTTTTTTTTGTTAATATGTTCTTCTATGTCCACAAATACACATAAAAAAAATTCATTACAGTGCCTTACTTGGTTCTTAAGTTGAACTGAATATCACGATTCCAGGGTGTACGTTTTCGCGAAACATTGGCATCGAGTTGCTGGTAGGTAATGTCGGAACGGCGCCGAGTGAAAAGGGTTAACATTCATTGCCTAGGGAATTTTTCTGGCCTAAATTTAAAATTTAACTATTATATTTAAGATTCCATTTGGTAATGACAGCTCCACACTAAAATATATTGATGTTAAATCTAGTTGCCAAGAATTTCACATATAGAAACCAAGTGATATAACCGAATTCAACTTCTCTAAAAATAATGAGAGATTAAAAAATAAATAAGAGATTCATAATCGAATACATTTGGAAAAGTGAGTTACGAATCAGTAGAAGCTATTTTTCAGACAAACCTTTTGAGGCTGTACCGTGACTTAGTTATCATAGAATACTCTTGCCCACGGAGTCCTATCCATCTGAGATGTTACATCTTTGAAGACGCATCCTCCTAGAGCGGTATAATCCGAGGTGACAACGTCCTACCCATTTATCACTCAGGCTGCCTCGGCTCCCAGAAGCGATGTTATTTGTGTATTACAATAGGCCAGCCCCATTATTCTCGCTTTTTCATTACCCGGAGAAGGCTGGCCTTTTCCACTTTTTTTTTAAAAATACTTAACACCTCTGTTTCATTGATTTTTTTTAAACAATATTATAGTTTATTTTAATATCTTATATTTGTTTGAGTTTTATTCCTGTCAAACAGATCCGTTACTTAGGACTACATCAACGACTGACTTGAAATCCTCATATAAGACTGAAAAGACAAAAGACTGCTCGTCGATTATTACAACATTTACTAGGCAAACGGTCTAAACTACCAATCCATTACAAAATACTGATCTATATGAATATTATAAGGCCTATCTGGACACAAGGAGTTGAACTTTGGGGCTCTGCTAAGCCATCGGTTCCCTCTCGTATCCAATACTTTCTACTCAAAATCCTTGATGCTCCGTACTTTGTCACGAACCAAGTCATACAACAGGACCTCAGTGCCTCAATATTCCACATGCCGATTTGGCCAGAACCAAGTACCAATCTTTCCATGATAAACTTCCTAACCACCCAAACCCACTTGTTTCTAACCTGGCTTCTCCTTCATTGCCTAATAATCCTCCTAGGCGTCTGTTAAGCATATGGTCCCGAGATCATTGATTGAAGACAAATTGATCGATAATAAATAGTTTCTCCGTTTCATCCTTAACGGAAAATCTTTAATGCATATTTTGAGTAAGAACACTTTAAAGGAATTATTTAAACTATAAAGAGATTTTTTAAAATATTTACTACAATATTTAAAATACATTCAACTAATAAGTTATATGTTAATTATACAATGACATTTGGAGAATCTGCCAATTGATATAACTCCATTAATATTTCTAAAGGAGAAGACCTCGAGCCAATCTTCTTTTCAGACACATAGGAAAGATTATCAGGTTATGAAAGGGAAGCCAGGCTAGAAACAAATGGGTTTGGGTGGTTAGGAAGATTATCATAGAAGGATTGGTATCAGATTCTGGCTAAATTGACAGTATGTGGAACATTGAGGTCCTGATGGAAATTAGACGATTTTGGATTGTAAGGATTGGATGAATATGAGAGGAATTCGGTGGTCTAGTGGTGCCCCAAAGCTCAACCCCGTAAGTCCAGATAGGCTTTATTATAGTCATTTAAATGAGTTTGTAATTAGTTGGAAATTTAGACCTTTATCTAATAAGTGTTGTAATAGTCAGAATCGACGATTTATTCCCTGTATTTTCAGTGTTTATAAGAATTCGAAGTCAGTCCAGATGTAGTCCTAAGGAAATGATCTATTCGACAGGAATAAGGGGGGTGTCATTAAAAGACACAACAGAGCAGGAAGTCATAAGTTTGGAGATCATTGATTTGGTGGAATATATTTGAATTTATTTTAATCCTACAGTTTTGACACCATTCTTCAGGAGCTATAGTGTAGAATTGGAGTGTTTGGGAAACCTGGGAAGGGACAATATTCACTTATAACAGACCACAGCATACGTGGTGAGGATAGTGCTAGTGATAGTACGTTGCCAGCTGTAAAAACTGTATAAACGATATGTCCAAGGATACTACCCTGAAACTACGCAGAGTGAATCTCAAATAAGCGGACATCCTAAATTTATGACGACAATTTAAGAGTTTAATTTATGAATCTAATTCACCAATTTGAAAGTAAACACTTGGTGCTGCACCATTATGTTTCTCATTGTAAAGAATGTCCTTAAAGTAGCGCCTTTCAAATCACACGGAATACTCTTTTCTTTTCGACTATTATTTAGCTGTCTAGATTCTACGGTTGACACATCCTTCTTTTGCTCCTATTACTCTGCTGAATACTTTATTTTCAAACACTCTGAAGAGTTGTATCACCATCTAATTCAACTCTTGGCAGAACAATATTTTAATGTAGTTGAAAATGATGATCAATTTTCTGAACCCTAATTTTATAGTGAAATTTAAATAAAAACCTATTTTATAAATAAAGTGTTTTGTAAAAACCTAATAGTATTACCAATATTATCGCTATTTTTGCTAATAATCGTATACTTTTATCGTTTTGAATTGAAATGCACCTTCGCACAGCGTATTTAATGATTTTTCAAATATACACATATATTTGTTAACTATTTACATACTCAAGTAGTTGCATGTATATATAAGTTACGGTCTGAGTCAGCTGTTATTTCGATGTCAGCTGACTGAAGGGATCAGCTGATCTAGGGTATATAAGAGATGTAACGAACACAATAAAGCTAGTATTTTACAGCAGTTCAAGCTTGTTAGATCTTATTCCTTCTTCTCTTTTTAGACTGTAACTCCCCCCCCTCACCAGTTTACGAACAATCCTCGTAAACTAATACTATATAATATAATAACATAGAAAACAAGAACGATAAAGAAAAAATATTTACAATAAAAACAAATCCTATATACATATCATTGAAAAAACTAATAAGTTCCCTTAATAAACGCTAAATACATAATTTAAACCTAATAATAGAACAAGTTAGAATGAAAAAAAATTATTTACAAGAAACAAAAACATAGCATGAAGGAGACAATATTTACAAAAATCAATAATAATCTTAAAACAAAACAATAAATAGAATAAGTAATTAAATTTTCTGTAATACAATCTAGTAAGAGAACATTTCAGTTTTTATATTGTCATTGTTGGAAGTTTTAATTCTTCAATATGGACAGTTCTCCACTTTTTGGGTTCTCTGATACTTTCTATTGTAACAATATTGTGTTCCTTTATAATAATCACCCTAAATGGACCCTCGTATCGCTGTATATCTTTACCCCTGTTAGATCCCAACTTCCTATATACGATCGTCCCGATTTTGATTGCTCCCATCACAGATAGCTGTGACCTTTAAATTCTCCCGAGTTACCCTCCTGTATATATATAGTTAACTACATGAATCTAGCCTTAATTATGGTACGTCTAAGCGGTCCGTGGTTGAAACCCATTGACACAACTTACATAGAGGGTATTGACAAGAGATGTGGGATAAACTCAACATACCCCACGGCGAAGCTAATATGTGAGGGGGAGGGGAAATATGTAGACACCATGGGTGGGTGCTATTAGCTTAGCTTCACTGAGCCGTGTCATTAAAATCAAGGAATGTCGACTCCGAATTCCAATAGTGTCGTCTATAACCAGGCCCTCAGTGCATTCTCCCCCTCTCAGCAACCATTATGGTTCATTCATTAATTTAGTTACCGATCGTAGTGGTTTTTGATGAACTGAAAAAAGCAAAAAACGAGTTGTTGATATTTAGGAATAGGCCTTCGTAAGTTTGTCATATTCTGGGAATTATAGTTGTTCGATAATTTTTTTTTAATGTTTCTTCTTTTATCTGACATCCATTTATATGAAAAATATATTGCATGCCGGTGGAGATCTGTGATATCCGAGTTTTAAGGCCCCATAAAATTCTTAGTTGTAATTCAGATATATGGCTGCTTTTTACTTTCACTTAGTATTGCGATAGTAGTCAATTTCAATGAAATGCACGTTTATCTCCTGATTCCAAATAAATAAACATCCAACGAAATGGTCTCTTGGTGTGTCTGTGAATAGTCTAGCTCCAAAAAAGAAAATTCGTGCAAAAATTAAATTACATATTTAGGGAAATTTTATGCTGGGAATGTTACAGCAACTTGGATAATATCGACTTACTGTAAGTGCCCTTTATGTTGTCCAATTTTCACTGTTATTCGATTTTATCAGAAATTGCTCTAATTATTTTGATTATACTCATTGTATCAATGTAAAATGAATGTTTACCTAATAAAAGCCAGATGTTATTCTCATTAAAATAGTATAGCGTGGTTTAAACACAGAATTTTTAAAAAATCTTACTCTTAAATACCTTTTATTTGATCTATTTGGAATAATTAACCACTTTGCTTGCAAATATATATACAAAATAGATAAATTTGAACTATAAAATAATTTGATAATTGATAAATGGAGGGAGCACTTGAGATACAGGAAAATTGGAAACAGTCGAGCGTGTCCGATCCCCAAATGTTTAACTTGGCTAAAAGAAAGTTGATATTCCTTATTGGTACATTGAGTAACCTTTAAATACGGTTTTTAACCGAAATATTATTAATGAAAGTCTAAGGAAACCGCAGGTTCGATGCCGATACCATCTCTACATATATCCTTCCAGTAATGCCCCTCAAAACCCAATTCTACTAAATTAATTTTAACGCAATCCTCCTATCTACTTTTAGGTCCACCCTTCAAACGTTTACCCGTCGCATCAGTCATTTTAAGGATCCGCTCGCTACAACCATACACGCCCACCTTATATGGCGTTAACTTGATTTATATTTACCGGATATAGTTCCCTTAATTCAGTGTTCTGTAGTCTTCTAAAGTCTCCGGTTAATTCATCCTTGTTCGGTCCGAATATTTTACTTATGACTTTATTTTATAAAACCTTATGGCGCTGATCATTCCTTAGTGTAAGAGACCATATCTCGCATCCGTAAAGAACAATGGGAAGGATTATATTTTTGTAAATTCTACTCTTTAGGTTTTTCGTTAGAAACGAAAAACAAATATTTTAAATTTTCTCCTTCCCCTGGTCCTTCCATTTATTTTTTTCAAAAATTGCAGAAATCGTGACTTCAAACCCACTCCATCAAAGAAAACCATACATTGGAACTTAAGTAGAGTGGTATGTGAAAGTTGTGATTCGATTACTAAACCAAAATTTTATTCATAATAATACTGCATTAGTTATTAATTTTATTTTAACAATGCGATAATTTCACATTCAATTTATATTTTGTGTGTTATACTCAAAATTCACATTAAAATTTTTTGAATCTCTAAGCGTATTAACTATATGTACATAAAATGTTACAAAACGGGAAGAAAAATAATGATTTGTAAAAATTAGTGCGTTCATTATTTTGAATCAAAATCCAAATTTTAAATGTAGCCTCTTCTCTTCACAGTCGGTGCCGAAACTACTGTAAAATACAACATTTACTCAAATTTAAATAATATATATAAATTTAGATGTATGGAACAGGACGAGATCTTATTGTTCTTAATCTTCATTAAATATTTTAAATTGGGAAATTTGATATTTTTAAAAATAGGTATGTAATAAAAAATACTTTTTTTCAATTCAAGCCCACCTTTGGCATTTTCTACCTTGACATCAGCTAATTAGGCACTTATGCCATTGTTAAAAGCAGTTGAACAATCTTTCTATTCATTCGGTCATAAAGCATTCTCGGATTCCAGCATCCGTTTTGTGATGTTTTGTAACTCTGATGTTACTGAGCGCGAAGATATATTTTTCAACAGGCCAAGTTTTTAAGTTCCATAAAAAAACAACAACAAAAAACACAAGTTAAATGTCATCGTAATATCTCCTGGAACCCCTTAGTTTCCGAACAAATATTAAATTATTTGAGAATTTAGATGAATACTTGCGCACCTTGAAAAACACTTCATTGGAATAAAACCATCGCTACAGTCGGAACGGGCTTGTAAACATGGCTTCTCTTTCCCTTGGTCATAGGAAAAGTTTTTCTGTACGGAGTATATTAGAACCACGGTAGAATAGAACCCCATATAATGAACTTTTTGAAATGCGTTTAAACCAGCCATTAAGTCATTCAATGAAAAATTTACCTCTATATAACTAACAATGGATGTGAACAAGGCTCCATATAACGAATTTAAAATTCACTTATAAAATAATAATTTGCCTTTGTGCAACCAATTTTCTAAAATGTAACCTCTGTGTTAGCAATTGGGCCTCTATAAACCGGTTACTCATAAATCAACATCGTTGCCCTCTCTAGCGCTCCTTCCGATCCATCTCAGTTGTGTTTTCATTTCCATTGTATTAATCTAGTGCTATCAGGTGTTGTTTATGTATAATTGAAATGCTTTGCACGTATCATTTGCTAATGATAATGAGCTCGTTAGACGTTGAGGATAATGAAAAATTATGAGAAGATAGTTGACCATGGATAATATATATGAGGAGAAGATGGCTGGGGGTGCGGTCATAATATAGCAGAAATAAGTTTAATAACTTGCTAACGTTTCGGCCAGAATTTCTAGCCTTCATCAGGGCTAAGAACAAAGAATAAGATAACAACTAATGAATACTATATGTATATATAAACAGAAGTGGAAAATAAAATGTATATATAGATAATTGAATAAGTAAGTAAAAATAATAAAAATTTAAAGTTATATAATACGAAGGAATATGAATATATTGGTTTATTAATAATTTAAAAATTAAAATTATGGAAAGAAAAAAAATTAAATAAAAAATAAAATTGAGAGAAAGAACATATACGTAACTAATGAAATATGTAACCATAATATTCGAATAAAGAAACGAAATATAAAGTTATGTTAGACAAAAGAAGTGAATAGAAAACATAACAATAATAATATATGGTGAGCAAAACTAATAACGTGGGTGAGAAAAATTAAGAAAAGAATAGAGAAGGAGAGGAGGTAAAAGAAATATAGAAAAAAAAGAGAATAAAATGAAGAGCTAACCTGCAAGTAGAAAAACCCAAAGCCATGTGAACTGTCAGCGGCGCGAGCGGTAAGGCTCAGAGTTCAAAAGGAATGATACAAAGATGAAGAGATGCCCGAAGTTAAGAATACGTCACAAGTGTCTGAAAATGAAGAGTAGAAAATATTTAAAAGAGGATTACAGATAAGTTACATTGACTTATTTTTGTTACATTCTTACCGCATGCCCTAACCATCTCATTTAAAGAAAAAATTGTGAAAAGGATTAAAGACAACTTAACGGAGAAAAAAATCGACTCCACTAGTTATCTGTGTCAGTGACAAACATTATAACTCTAAGTTGAATTCAATAGAATTCGTTGAACATGAGCCAAAAATATAGTGGATACACCTTAAGTATAATGAATTTTTAGCAACGAATTTCGATATTACGAATTTCTCTGAATAACAAATGTTTTTTCAAAACCATTTCAGATTCGTTATATCAAGATTCAACTTTTTTAGAGTATTTCATCAAACATTCCAGTGGACTTCGTATGAGGACTGATGATCCCTTTGTTGCAGATCATGAATCTCTTTGAAGAAATGGCGGCAGACAAAATATAGAAAGGAAGAAAATATAATTTACCCTAGTTTGAATAATATTTTTTATTTAGATAATTTACTCTGATAAAAAAAAAATTGAATCAACGATATGTAAGGATTAGTAATGAACAAACTCGTTATTTACAAAAACGTTATTTGACTCTGATTTGACAGGTAAAGATCAAGGGGTACAACTGTAGCTGGATGGACTGTGGGTCCTGATAGTACAAGAGCCCAAGAGGAGAAAACAGAGTTATTTCACCCCAATTATTGATTACTTAGTTGAAAAATTTGTATAATTACTAGTAAAAATTGCTGAGTAAAAATGGCGGCTGTTTCAAAACATTAAAAATAATTAATTTTTTCTCTATATCTTTAAAACTTCCAACAACAATGGAACATCTAAGAGAACATCATATAAAGTAGAGAAAATTTGCTAAAATGTAGGCTCTAACAGAGCTATTTACGTTCAATAGTTCTCGAAATATAGCTTTTTAAAAAGGAACAGCTCATAAAAATGTTGTATGGAACATACTAGTTTAATGGGCTATAAAGTAGTTTATCACGTTTATTTTTGTAGGAGTAGTAGTTTTCATGATATTTGCTAAAATAAATTGATTTATTGTTGTTTGCCAAATTCATATTCGTTTCTGAATATCATAAAAACTACTACCCTTACGAAGATAAGTGTCTTAAACTACTTTATAATAAGTCAAACTTCCTTTATTTTGAGTGTTGGCAGACATATGTGCGTCTTATTGGTCTAGAGATATATTTTTTCAAAAATCCAACATTTTATACGAACAACTAGAAATTAACGTTCTGTGAGTTTATTTTGTCAAATATCATAAAAACTACTACTCCTATAAACATAAACACTATTAATTATTTTATAGTAAATTTAACTAGCTTTGATTTGAGTGCAGACAGACTGTACGTCCAATTGTTTCTGAAATGAAGCTTTTCATAAATCAATCCTATTTTCCGAACAACTATGAATCAATTTTATTTATCAAATATCATGAATACTACAATTCCTACGAAGGTAATGGTCATAAACTCCTTTATAGTATATTAAACTAGCTTTAATTTGAGTGCTAATAGATATCTATACGTCACATAGTTCCTGAGATATAGATTTCTCAAAATAAATTAACTAACTAGTGGTATTTCAGTACATTTTTATGAAATGTTGCTTTTTAAAAGGCTATATCTCGAGAACTATCGGACGTAAATAGCACTATAAGGGCTGATGTTTCAGGAAATCAACTCTTCTTTAAATAATGTTCTTTTACATTTTCTAGTATTGGTAGTTTTTAAGATGTAGAGCTCCGATTGAAAAATTAAGGTTTTTTTAAAGGTTTTGAAACTTTTTTATTCGTACTTTGGCAGACTCATCAGTTTTGACTAGTAATTATAAATAGTTTTCATTAAAGTAATAAATAGGTTTGGTGAAATAACTGCTTAATGAACTGTTAAAATAATTTTTTTTTTCTTCTCGGCTCTTGTACTATGACCTTAACAGGTTTGACATTTGATGCGTTTTAGTGAATGCAACATTTGTTAGTGAAACAATAGTCTTATTGTTGTTGGCTTGTAACTTTCCCAGCTTATTAGTATCTTGGAGTACTGACTCATTAGCTGGAAGATACACTACCCTAAAAGGTTTACTATTTTTCTATTCCACAGTAATTTGTTGATCCTTAAAGTTTGTAGTTCGCCGATGACTTTAAAAAAAATAAATACAAGACACATTTATATTGATAAAAATAATATAAATCTCAATATAATATGTTATATTAATTTTAAAAAAAGAACAAACTATAAATAAAAGCATTTAAGGCCTTTACCAGACAGCAGATATGTAGACGTTTTAAATATGTGGCAAATAAAATCTTAATATTGGAAGATTATTGATTGACCGTGTGTAAAGATGAAAGGAATATGGTCCGGGTGCGGTCAAAAAAACTCAAATAGTAGAATTATACTATTTTAATGAGCCAACGTTTCGCCCCACGTTGCCTCATTAAAATAGTACAATTCTACTATTTGAGTTTTTTTGACCGCACCCGGACCATATTCCTTTCATAAAATCTTAATATCTTCGACTACCATAATTATGTTATGGGCTATCAATTATTAATTAATATTCTATTATACCATTATTTCGCTAGTTATTAACATTGTGTCCATAAGTATCTATGCAACAACAATAAATTGTTGTTGAATTAAAGCCTGAATATAAAAATTGAGTTATCTCGCCAGGTTATTGAGTTTAATTTTATGTGACAATAATGCACAGACTGGAATGAAGCTCGTGGACCTGCTGCTGCTGAGGTGAAAACTTCTGTCGAACCACAATCACGTAGTTATAAGAATGCAAAAGGTCAAGAGAAAACTATGTCCCTTCACTTTCCATCCAATAATGCTCGCCCGGATGAAATTGAACGTTTTGATATATAATAGAATATTTCGTAAGCGTGGAAAAGGCAAAATAGCCGCAAGACTTTTGAAACTAGTATTGAGAAACTTTCTGTCGTCCCCGATTGTTGACAAACAGATGATTGTTGTCGGTAATGGTTCTGTAAACAAATGTACCAATGCTAACTATAAACCAAGGGATAGAATCATGAATTGACGTGTAGATGTCGGCGTACCCAGAGGAGAGCAGGAGGGGCAGCTGAGGCAACTGCCCCCACTAGAAGTAAAAAAGAAAATATTAATTTAATAAAAAAAAAAATATTTTTTTCTAGCAAATACTAGATGTAACAACTAATATAGCACTATGATAATTATATGTAATTTTCTTAAAATTTTAGTTTGATTCGCCTTTTCCGTGCTGAAATGTAACAACCTGATTACTTTGCCTCCCCTAATTAATTATGGCTTTCCCCTCTCTAGTTTTCATCATGGGAACGCCCTTGCAAGTATATCTCAGTATATAGCGACAGTATAATGAGGACTTGTTTTTATTCTTCGAAGAGGAATAAAATTAATCTCTAAACTTAGATTCGCAAATTTTTTCTCAATCTATTTTTAATTATGAATCACTCTCCGGTTCTCATTAATCTAGGTGTCCCCAGGGTGATTAATGTGAATTTATGCTTTTACAATCGATAGTATGATCGCTTTTGTATCATTTTATATCATTAACAAAACTGGATTCATTGATGACTCACAGTTGTTAATATTATTCTGGAACAAATATCCGTGGTCATAAAGTATTAAAACAAAAGTGCGGTCCAAGAGGAGGGAGTGAATGTAGACGAATCCCAAGTATTTGCTCATATACCTCACATTTCTTCTTTATTAAGACTAAAGGCGAATCAGGCGCCAAGGATCTACCTCGGGGCCATGGACAATCGGTTGCGAACCATAGTACAACTATAGTACAAGAGCCCAAGAGGAGAAAAAAGGCAGTTTTCTCAATCCCAATTTTAGATTACTTTGATGAAAACTATTTATAATTAATAGTCAAAATTGATCATTCTGCCAAGTATAGGTAGGAGGAATAAAAAATGGCGATAAAAAAAACTAATTTTTCATTCGGAGCTATATCTTAAAAAGTAGCAACAACACAAGAAAACCTAAGAGAACGTCAGTTAAAGACGAATAAATATTCTAAAATATGACCCCTAATAGAGTTATTTACGTTAAATGGTTTTCGAGGTATTTCATATATTTCATAAAAATGTACTGAAAGATCAGTGGTTAGTGAATTTATTTTGAAAAAATTATATCTCAGAAACCATTTGCCGTAAAGATGTCTATTAGCACTCAAATTAAAGCTAGTTTAATTAGCTATAAAGTAGTATATGATGTTTATCTTCGTAGGAGTAACAGTTTACATGACATTTGCTAAAATAAATTGATTTATAGTTGTTCGGACAAATATTCATTTGCCAAATTTATATTCA
>NW_027109400.1:13363-17646 GCF_000696795.3 Halyomorpha halys
TTATAATTATCATATAATGAAAATATAAGAAAATTATTTTATCTACCAAAACTAATGGAATAATAACAGACCTTTTCCTATTATCTTTTCTGCTGCAAGTTGTGTATATATGGACTTAGTTGTGTATATGAAATAAGCATCAGCTTTTTAGCTAGGTTAATATTTAAACGGTTCATGTTATGTGAAAGTTCTTATAATTTCATGTCATTGGTTTCGATGTTAATTATAAAATTACACTTAAATATAGGATGCATACTTATTTATAGAAGTATATATTTGAAGTAAAAATATTTCCTATTATATTTGTAAAGCTGCTATTCAGTAAATAAACGAAAAATGTTTTGTTAGTCATTGTCCAGAATTGCAATGTAGAGTCAAATATTTTATTTTATTTCGATTTTTACTATTATTTTATAAAATAAAAGTATTTTCATTTCCCACATAAAATAAAGTGAAATAGCACTTGATTTGTCTCTACTTGCCAGTTCAGTATGAAATTATGAAAACATTTTTCCCAATACGGTACCTACTTCAAATAAAATAATACTTAAACCTTCTGTTAGTTCATTTAAATCATGATTAAATATATGATTTTTATTTTGTATTTTTCTCTAAGGCTCTAAAGCCTAATTTTGACGACTGTACATTATTCTAAAGGGACCAATCGTATAATATATAAAAAATATTATTAGATATTTAAAAATACAGTATTTAGATGTTCAATTTCTTTAACTGTTTATTCTCAAAAACTATAATCTAAAGTTTGTAGATAAATTACTATAATACGGATTGTGTTTGCAAAAAATATCCAACAATAAATAACAAATAACAACAAAACTAACAATAAAAATAAATAACACCTAATTCGGTGAGTGGCTCATATGTAGATTCGACTGTCGCTTGTCCTCAAACCGCGAGCAATGATCTGGCGAATTCATTTAAACAGTGATGCACAAGAGCTGCTTTAATAACAACATTCTGTTCCCTAATGGTTTTTATCGTACAGCTTTGTAGAGTGTGTACGTGGCTGGGATTATAGGGATCCCACTCTAATTGTTTTAATATACCCTCCGCTTATGGCTTCGCAATCCTTAGTCTCCCTGCCATTGAGTTTTACTTCTGTTGAGCTCCTAATTGCTTTGTATTAACTTTTACAAGAAAAAAATAGAATTTAGATAAAGATAATAATTATTTATTAAACAATATTATATTAAAATTTCTATTCTTTCACTACTTTGTTTGTGACTATTTACCATTAGTTTAATAGTCGAGCTACTGATAACACAACAATTAAAAATATCATTAAAGAAAAAATATTGAAATATTCTAAGTAGATCTTGCCAATGTATTTAACATATATTGAAAAAAAAAAACAGTGACACAATATTGAACATCTAAAGATGTTCCTGTCACAGTATGATGAATTGATTTGATTCTAGAATACGTTGCCCCTTCTGTCCACACACCATGCGTGGCCTTAGATCATGATAGCTTTAAGGATGATTTAGAGTATAAGAAAATTGCTTGTCAATTGAAAGATTAAAGATCCTGTCTGGCTGACAAGCTAGACGTTTTTCTGATTTAGAGTGAATAAAAACAAAAGTCACACATGAATTCCGTTTAGATTTAATCAATCATTAGTTGTAGCGGTAATCTCATAGGCAAAGGTAATATTAGAGGTTCGAGAAGGACAAATCAAAATAACTACGGATGATAAAATGAATACATTCTCATTAAAAGGCTTTGAGTTTGACAAGAAGACAATTTTTTTTTTAAAAGTAAATGTTGTGGTCATTTTTAAACAAGATACTTCGGATTTAAGTAGGACCGAAAACGTTTTTCTTTAGTACTTTAAATCAATACTCATATAGCAAAAAGCTTTTGGATGAGTTTTTGTTTTATGAAAACTTAAATTCTTTAGCTGAGTTTTCGTCATTCCAGGACAAGATAGATCATCTTATGGGTTTTAATATATTTCATACATGTTGTATTGCACTGACCAACCATTTAAGTTTTTCATATTTTTCCTAGATTTTCGATCCCGTCATTAAATTGAGAATTTATTATATAAATTTACAATAATCCTTTTTATAGGATAAAAATACATGTTACAAATGGTTAAAAATACATCCATACAACAGATAAAACAAAATACATGGTTAGCCAAAGAAACACGAGCAATTTCGGTGATAAGAGATATAAGAGGAAATAAGTTTGAACTGGTAGATAGGTTTAAATATTTAGGTTCTACGATAACTAGAAAAAACAAAATTGATGATGAAATAAAAGCGAGGTTAAAGGCGGGAAATGATTGTTATTTTTCAATTACGAAACTGGTTTGCTCGCGCCCCATATCGAAAAACTTAAAAATTACAATTTACAAAACTATTATCCTTCCCACTGTTCTTTATAGATGCGAGACGTGGCCTCTTACATTAATATCCAGACAGAAAAATAATGAATTAAAGCGAGAATTAAGAAGATTACATAACGATGAATTAAGGGACCTACACCCGGTAAATATAATTCAAGTTATAGCATTGCGGCGTATAAGGTTGTAGGGCTTAGTAAGAAGCGGATCCCTAAAATGTTAATAAACACTGAACCGACAGGTAAACGTCCGAGGGGTAGACCGAAACCTAGATGGGAGGATTACGTTAAAACTGATTTAGTAGAATTGGGTTTGGAGTTTTTGCGCACATTTGCGCATCACTGGAAGGATGTATGCAGAAAGCGTTTAGTGATATCGACATCGAACCTTTGGATTCTTTAGGCCTTCATTACTATTATTTTATTATATTATTCATTACTCTTTTTATAAGCGCAATCGGTAAATTTTAAAGTGTGTGATCTATTAAAACTTAAGTAGAGATTGATCGTAGACTCTATCGTGAATGTTATACACCCGAAATTTATCAAAGTTATGAACTCAACAATTTACTCGTTATCTTCACCGTCACGTGTCATACGTAGCAGTCCCCACATTTCTAATCAAATTCTTTGAACGTTTGGCTTTTGAGCGGAGTAATCGAATTTTCGATACAAACGATACATTCCGACCTGCAATGCCAAACTGTATAACCCAATTTTGTTATCTGTTTGTATTTAGATTACCCACGAAACAGTTATAAAGTCGTAGACGTACCAACATAAAAAAAAGTTTTAAAGAAAATAGTGAGAGGAGAACCACATCCTTCTTTGATGAGTTTAATTTTTATTCAACTCTATTTTGCTATTATTATTATTTTTATATTTCGACTCCCTGGGAATCATCCACCACCACATGCATGGAAATTAATGAGTAAGGGAGTTATCCAGTGGAGGGATGGCATGCATACATTGCATATCTTATTTGTTATTTTATTTATTGCTTTTTTATTTTTAATATTTGTTATATAGGGGAATTCGAGAGAGTGAATTTGTCGATCAAATGAAATAAAAATTGTGAAATGGAAGGAAAAGAAAAAAGGACTAAATTGAAAAACTTGTATTTGGTGTGTAGGCTGGCATTGATTGTAAAAGAAAACTGGAAGAAAAAAAAATATTTTCTTTTTATTTTATAATATCATATAAAATCATATAAAAATACTTAATATATATATGTCCGATCACGGATTGATCAGTATGCTGTGTAATGTAACAAACCCATGTATTTGGGCAGCATGAATGAATAAAGCATTAAAATAGAACCCATTTTAAAATGTAACCTTTTTTTCAGTGAGATGTAAAATTTATAAATTATAACAATAAAAATTAAATACAAACCAATATAAAAACAACAGTAAAACTATAATTAAAAACTGAAATTATCAACAACAACCTCCAAAAAATTCTTTAATTTGACACCCTAGAAACGAAATAGGGCAATTTACTTATATCATAAATCATTTATGGTTTAAATATATCTATTATAAATTTTTTTATCCATTATAATATGTTTATTCTCAAATTAGTATACAGTGTGTTTCAGGGTTAAGTGCCCAAACTGAAAATATTAATTAAGGACCTCAAAACAGGAAAACAATGTCTACCGAAGGTATGTCCGCAAATGATTTGTTTAGGAGATATTCACACCTAAAAATTTTCATTGTTATGAAGTATTTAGGTTATATGAAATAAATAAAATCTATTCATTTCTTCCAACAACTTTATTATTTAAACATAAACATTAAATTCATATTAAATGTTGTTCAAACGGATTTCCTTGACCATTAAGACAGGCTCGGCCAATCTATTGGTTGGGAAAATTATAATTTAGCCATTGTCGATAATTTAGACCTCAT
>NW_027109400.1:19096-20455 GCF_000696795.3 Halyomorpha halys
CAAATTTGAAATTTAAATATTTGCATCTTTTTCGTTCCAAAAATATACCACAATAATGAAGCCATCACAATGATTAAATAGACATTAATGTCCAATTACTAATTTTTAAGATCTCGTTTTTGCTTAACTACAATTAATCAAAATAGTTTGTTTTATTCAAAGAAAAGATAATTAACTATTTCAAGCCACTACAATGAAAATTCAAAATTTACTTACCTGTAATTTTTCCTTTCTGGACGTTTATTTCGAAAGGAATAAGAATATCAGTGATGGCTTAAGTTACATTTAGAAATTACAGAATAAAAATTTAATTGAAATATTTTTTATAACCTTTTAACTGTTGATATATATTTGAATGTTGCTCTGGTGCAACCATAACAATGAAAATCACAGTACCAAAAAAAAAAAAAAAAAGCTTGAAAGCATCGTAATATTCATTACGATATTAATAATATTCATTATTAGTTCATCATGGCCATCGGAATGAAATGTTTCCCAAGTTCGTAAGATTCGTATTATAACGAAAATGACTGTATAGTGATCTCTTGAAAACCATTGTATTCAAACGGGACGTAAAAATTGTTGTTTGAGCTTTAAACATTTTATGTCATTAAAAAAAAAAAAGAAAAAAAAATAGTGGAAGAGCAACATAAATTTTAAATATTCTGCAGTTAATATTTGATAATTATGTATTGCTTCAGCCATTTTATAAATTTTAATCGTTCTCCTTAAACAAGTTACACATAAATTGCTGTATATATCGAATTTTAATTATCCGCATCATTTTAATGTATGTTTTAATTCCAAACTATATACATAGAAATATATTCCGTATAATATATTAATTATAAAATAAAATTTATATAAATTAAAAATTAAAATATCGAATAATGTTTGAAGGCATACTTATATAAGAAACTTATATTCCTGTAAAGAAACAATACTATTCGACAGGCTGCCCGTAAACTACAAAGACGTTTTTATCTATGCATAATAAGAGGTAGTATAAAAGAACATGGTAAAAATGACAAGGAATGTAAATCCCTTTAGGCGATGACATTATGTCAGCTAGTTTCCACCAGGGCAGTAAAACAACGGTGGTATTTCACCACCAGAGCTTTTTATTGCCGACGAAGAGGGATGGGGGGGGAAGAGGGGGTGCACGTGTGATGAAATGTGAAACTGAAGTCAGGGCATATTGTCTCGGACAACCTGCCTCAGTAAAACATAAAAAAGACCCTTAAAATCTGTTTCGCGCAACAGGATCGTATTATTTTTAACAAAATGTCGTGTCATTTTCTTATGCTTGGTTTCAATTTCATGTAACCCAGTAACTGTATAGGGCATAGACCTAAAGAC
>NW_027109400.1:20580-22351 GCF_000696795.3 Halyomorpha halys
TTATATCAGTTTTACTGAATGAAAGTGGACGTCACCAGCTTAGACTACTAGAGTTTGTGTCTGGTTGAAGCCTCAGTTCACCAGTCCGGTGGGGAAAAAAAAGTATGTAATTTTTTTTATAATTTTGTCCCAACAACTTGAATTCATTTTATTTCAACAAATATCGTGAAAAATACTACTCCTACGAAGATAAATGTGGCAAACTACTTTATAACAATTAAACTGGCTTTGATTTGAGCTAATCGATGTATGTACGCCTCATGGTTCCTGAAATACATCCAGAGCTCGGAGTGAAACATTATTTTTTTTTAACATTATGAAACAGCCACCAATTTTTATATCTCCTAACTATACTTGTCAGACTTATACATTTTAACTAGTAATTATACATAGTTTTCATTTAAGTAATAAAAAATTGGCACGAAATAACTGAGTTTTTTCTCCTGTTGGGCTCGTGTACTTACAAGCTTCAGTAGTAGAGATATGATGGTTGCAGAAGGCTGCTCATTGAATTTCTATATTTTGACTAATTAATGCAAATTCATACCCCATGAAGCAGGTTCACTACACTAAATTTATAAAACAATGGTTATGGATCAATACATTATTAAGAAAATTTACATTATAATTCGATAATTTACCAAATTATAAGATATCGTTAAGGATGATCTCTTTAGTCATAGTTCAAATCAAATTAAAATTGTTTCGATCGTATGTTTACCATATACACTAATTATATAGCCACCATTTTGGACAAAGTGTAGTTAGAAACAATTTAAGACCTTGCTCTGGATCAGATATGGACTATGGACCAGTTACACTAAACTCCGGTAAACTGAGATTTGTGTAAGATTTTAGTGAAACTCCGGTAACTTAGCGACCTGTTTCTGGTTCACATTTTTGTTAAACACGTTACCAAGGTAGCCTGAAATTGAAATAATTGTCGATAGATCGTGCTAGTGTTCTCGAATTCAAATCAAATATTGGTTAACTTCATAATTATTACGTTTTTTCTGTTTTTATCAAAGTTTTTGTTTTTCTTTCCACTACTTACGCCCACTCTCCTACGCTCCCTCCACTGACGCATTTATCATATTGTTACCATAAAATATAGCAATATTTAATTAGCTAATTATAATTTACTAGGACAAATAATGTAATCCTTTCTTCATCAAGCAACTAATTCTTTGAAGTCTTCATTGTTTCTCAAATCGTCTATCTCGATCTAATTAATCACTTCGTTAGACAACAGATCCAGCTGGTTCTCAGTTTTACCTGCTATCGTTGGCTGGTAAATTTTACAGCCAGATTTAAAAGTCAACTGTTCTGGTGAAACGGATAATAATTGATTTTACCCGAGATTTCACTAATCGTTGTTTAAACTGTGATAGTGCAACCGGCTATAAATTTTCAAGATCAATCAACTTAATTATTCAACTAAAAGTAATTAGCACTATTTATTAGGTTATTTTGTACGTTAGAGGGTTATCAACCTAAAAAAAGACGGATTATAAGTATCTGCACTGTCATGGAATTTAAATGTGTTTGTGCAGGTTACTTTTTTTCTCATGTTTTTTTAACTAAATTGCAGTAGAATAAACAAACAACATGTTTGTATTTTTTCTCTGTGATTTAAACCGTCTTAAGGGAAGACCAGTTACACACTGGAGTTATACATGAAGAAAACGGAATGTATTTAATCCAGAGGGAAACAGAACTAAAAATACCGTTTACTCTGAAATACTATAAGTGAATTGAAGTAACCTGTTAT
>NW_027109400.1:22487-23685 GCF_000696795.3 Halyomorpha halys
ATTCAAGAATTAAGCGGATAGTATGCACCTACAACCTGCGACGACATCAGTTGGCCTATGCTGCCACTCTGGTATCAGGTAAAAATTGATACATATTGCTTTTCCACATATCGTTATTCGTATTCCATCAAATTAGAGGAATGTGAACATAACTTATATTGCACTATAGCAGCGGATATTTGTACCTAATATAAGAAAAAACATATCAAGCAGTCTTCTTCAATTTGCAACGTTGTTTTCGATCGATTTATGATAAATCACCATGTATCATATAATATATACTTAATTTATTGTTGTTTAGATCATTCTTTTAATATCATTTCCAGAGTCCTGCTGGGGATAATGAACTCAACCAAGAGATTATTATTAACATATTCGTATAAAGAAATTCAGAGATTAGCAATATTGTAATTTTTATAACATATTATTATTTTTATAAATATTCCTTCCGTCCACCCTTCTAATGAAGTGACTTTAATTATTTATAATGTATTAATTGCACATCCGGTCATTTAAAAAACTCTTCCTGGTTGCTTCTTGCTTCCGCATCCTGGATCCACTGCGATGTGCATGTCCTGGAAGGATTAGTGTGCAGGAGAGTTGATATGATGTTTATGCAGTATCCTGTTCGAATGACGTGACCATCCGCGAACAATGACCTCTTTCATCGGTCATCTTTGACACCATGTTAATATCAATTCTCCATTAACCTCACCAAGGTAAAGTAGGCCTTCATTTCCTTATCATATATTTGTACTTCTGCTCCACCATTTATGTCTTTCGTTATTATTTAAAAATATAATCGATTGTAGATATCGTCACTTGGCTGTCAATTAAGAAGTATGAGACTCCGAGGACCAAGTCATACTTAAGGAGCATTGAATCATACTGCTGAAGAATTCATTATTGTAGAGATAGTTCGTTCACTATGTCAGCCATTGTTACAAAAAAAAAATAATAACAGTAATAGACAGTCACTATAGAGTGCTATGTAATTACAGTAAGCCATACGCCATGAACTAATTGTGAGTTATTCTTATTAACTACCTAAAGGAGGTTGTTGGTGCATTCTGTATAATTTATGTATTTTTTTTTTAATTTTAGTGAATAATGATCTTTTATAATATATAGTTTATATTTTTACTTGATCTGAGTATTCAAGATACATATATGAAATATTCCAATTTTAAAGTTTGTT
>NW_027109400.1:24720-26209 GCF_000696795.3 Halyomorpha halys
TTTTTTTTTTTCCTTAAGTCCTCCAAATTTGAGGACCTATACAGCCCCAGAGTGGGAATGTCAAGATTCATTTCTCGAGTCCATCGAGAAATAAATATTGACTAGCCCAGGTGGGAATCGAACCCACAACCATCTGAACCAAGCGCTCTGGAACCCTCGCCCCAGCCCGCTCAGCTATCAGGTTCTCCTTAAGTTAAGTTATCCTTTTTCCTTAAATATGTTCTGTGAATTTGTGTGCTTTATTGATTCCACTTCAGAAAAAAAAAATAACTTTTTTAAAGCCAAATAAATACTCTGACACTAGTAAAACGATAAACGAAAGTAATAAAAACTTTATATCAACCTTCTCCAAGAGTTTCATGACTTTAATTTATTTCATGGACCAAATAATACAACCATCTTCTTAATATATCTTCTATATCTGTATGATTTCAAAGTTCAGTCAGTATTAATAATCGATACTATTAAATAAAGATTAGTGGTTACTAGTGCTTAGTGTTTAACCAAATATTTTAAGGGATAACAGCAAAGGCCATTAAACATATATAATTGATTGGAGAAAGAGAGTCCGGGTAGTGGTCAATAAAGATATCAAAATAGTAGAAGAACATTATTTATTGTTATTGTTATTCGACCTACATTGCAGTGCTTCGTCGGGGCTGTCTGATGGGAACACTGAGAAAGACTGAAATCTAGTTAACAATAAATAGTTTTCTTTTACTTTTTTGATACCTTTATTGACAGCCAACCGGACTATTCTACAATTTACATCTTACGGTCAACTATCTTCTTCCAAATTTAATTATGATTTCTTTGATTTCTTTGTTCTAAGTTTTGTATAAATAAATTCCTTTATCATCATTAACTGTGGTTTTCACTTTATACACATAATCTCTGAAAAATAAAATATCTAGAATTTTTACATTTCTAAATTACCAAGCTTTTAATTTAAAGTGAGCTAATAAATTTGTAAATTATCTCTAATTTATAAATTAGAGATAATTTACAAATGTATTAAATCACTTTAAATTAAAAGATAAAGAAGTGATAAATATAAGTGAAAGAGGAGAAGTTGTTTGTAAAAAAAGGATTTTTAAATTTAGGATATAATAAAAAAAAGTTATATGTGACAAGGGCAATTAGCTTGCAAATGTGATTTAAAAAAAAAAAACAATGACATCAAATTTGAAGGCTATTGTCCTTGAGAATAGCCTGAGGGCCGAAACGTTGGAAAGTTATTAAAGAATAAAAGTTGAGAGTAAAAAGGATCAAAATTTTTTAAATTGATAATAAAATAAACCACTCTCAAACAATCATAAAATAAATAATTAATCGAAAATACGTATATTTTTATGTGAAAGGGCCAACCTGCTAAAGCATTATTTCCCCTAGTTTTTTTTTTTTTCCTTAAGTCCTCCAAATTTGAGGACCTATACAGCCCCAGAGTGGGAATGTCAAGATTCATTTCTCGAGTCCATCGAGAAATAAA
>NW_027109400.1:26480-71706 GCF_000696795.3 Halyomorpha halys
TTTTCCTCGAAAGCGATTAAGATCACTGTAATTATATAATAAGAATATATACTAAACTCAACCAATATTCTAAAATTGTGTATTAATGTTGTAATGTATTTAGAGATCATATATCTTTGAATTTAGAAATGCGTGAGTAAAGAAAAATGCAGTGTTATAAACAGTGTGCTACCGAAGGACTATCTGGACTGGCTATCTGCTTTACAAAAGGAGTCACTAACATGGTTTTTAAGCATTTACAAGGCTACAAAGGAGGCAGAAGGGTGGGGGTAAGTGTTGACATGAAACATGAATGGCAGAACACTCTTGCCCGGATGAATGGGGCGAGTTTTAATATTAAGCAGCCGTAGGCTCTAGGAAGAGACTCCGACATCTGACCCCGATGGAATACTAATAGAACACCTTTTAACCTTTATTCTTATTTTTTATACTATTAATAATTTTTATTATTTTTTAATGTTTATAATTTTTTAAATATAACTTTTGCACGTTTATGTATTTATAACTTAATATCGATATATCTCAATTATTAGTAATTACTAAGTCAATTGCTGGTTATAATGGTCTATAGGCTTGTCCAAGGGTTAGAATTCTAAATCTATCCTAACCCACCCATCAAATTCGAATCCGTTCTCTAGATCAGGTAAGCCCTGGACTAAAATGAATCCTAAAGCAATTTTCTCAACGGCAAAACAGGACCAAGCAATTCATTTTACTCTCGAAATAGTTATGTCTCCGCGCAAGTTTAGATTAAACCGAGATTATCAACTTATAATTTAGCAGCCAAATAATTTGATCAATTGTACCAACAATGATAACACTGTTTTTATAGAGGAATAAGGAATAATTATTCCCTTCTACTGAATGAAACATGCAAAAGGAGTAAAGATAAAGAAAATAAATATTACCTGTATATTTAAGATAAGAAGATCGGGGGTGCTGTCAGTAATGGTACACAAATAAGTAAAACGTAATTATTCCTGCCGACGTCTCAACCACAATTTTAGGCCTTCAACACGGCTGAAAAAAAAATAACAGACAAACTTGAAAACATATTTAACAATAAATTAAGTGGATATTAGATGATAATATACTCTACTGATGACGCTAATAGAGGATAAAATATATTATTGTTGAAGTAAGAATTATAAAAAATAAATGATAGAAAAAATTACTAAATATGAGACAGTACAAATGTAAATAAAGAGATAAACACTGTACAATGTGTATGAGAAAATATAAATATTGAGTAATTGAAATTAACATAGTAAAATTTGTAAGTAATGACTAAAAATACATAAATAGTGAAAAAAAGAAAATAAACATAGTAAAATGTGTGAATGAGAACGATATACCTCAGAGGTAGCCAACAAGTCCATCACGAGACTAATTTTATCGCTCGTCGATGGAATTCCGTGTAACTTGGACTTTGAAGCGATTGTAGAAGACAAATCTTTTAAGCAATTGTTTCAGACATATTTCATATGGATCAAAAGTTATTAATTATCCATATTCTTTCAATTCCCTGGGATTTGAGTTTTTTGGTCCTCTAAATAATTATTGTCGTTGATTTTTACGTCGATAGATACGGATGTATATCTGTATTACAGTACGATTTGTACTCGAGCTATTGATAGATTAGCAAAAAGAAAGTCATATTATTTTTTCATAATACATTTTTCTGCTCCCCTCCCCCCAAAAAAAATAACGCGAAAGTGAAACATTGAAACCAAATTATCAGCCATACTGTGCAGCTTTATAACAACAACTTTTTCATATTTACGAACAAATACAACCTATACATTGCAGCTGATAAAAAAATTAAATTTCATTTTAAGTTAGTGAAAATATATTTTGAAAAAGTGTCGGAAAATCGAATTTTTTAGATAACTCGTGTATGGAACACTGTTATCAAAATTCGGTTCTGGAAATTTATTTTCTTCATGAGCCTATATCCCGAAAGCTTAATAGTGATTTAAAAAATAAAAAATAGTTTGTAATATATCTATATATCTATATTATATCTCTAGTATACAACATGGGAACGCTATTGTAGAGGAATAGGATCTTTATGATATGAGAAGATATTAGAAAGTTTATTTTGGGTAAATAAACAAATAAACTCAAAAGATAGGTTAGTTCTAATTTTTTGATATTTATTTCGTTTTGGAATGACATTTAATATTTAAATTCACAAGCTCACTAGACGTTTTTTTTTTCTATATTTAATATCTTAATAATTATCAAGCGTCTGGTTACTTTGTAAATTTAAATATTACCTCAAATCCAAACAAAATACCAAACAATTAGAACTAATCGATCTTTTGCGTTTATTTGTTTTGTTTTTCTGTTTTGTATCCAGGAAACAAAAATTGGTCATTAGAACCCATCATTCATCCCAAAAGGGTGGCCGATTAAAGGTTTGTTATGCCCATATCATGGTCATTTATAAAGACGGAGAAAAACATAAATTGTTCTGGAATAACTTTTCTAAACATTAAAAAAAAATAAAACAAATATTTGTTTAACTCAACCCACACCATCTATACAACAGTATTAGAAATATGAAGATAGATATAGATAAAAAAACATATAAAATTGTTGGTTGTCTCCTTACTTTTTCTCCCATCTAACTTTTCTTCCGTTTTATTTGGGGGGGAGGTTATTAGATTAAAAGATGATGCCAATTCTTAAAAAAGTTTTAGATGTAGCCAATTTGTCCAATATGGTATATTTCGGTTTCTTATTAGCATCTAACAATTTTCATTTTGTTTCTACTAGATTTTATCAGGTGCGAACAATAATATTGGGGATAAGCCTTTTTGAAAATGTTCACAGTTCAAAAAGACTAATTGTCGTAAGAGACACCATCGATCTTCAAACGTCATGCGCACACCGATAGATCCATGGACCTGTCGCCCAAAACAAGCTAGTGAATGCTGTGTGCCTTAGCGAATTGGCTGCCTGCCTGGTGTATGCAGCACAGCCTCTCTAAATCATCGGAATGCCAAACCATTTCACACCTAGGCAAAGTCACGTTCCATTGTGTGTCCCTTATATATTATTTTATATAAGTAATATTTGATATTCTATGTTAATATATGGAGGTCAGTTAAAGGCTTTATTTTGTTTCCAAACCATTTTAAACTTTTTCTATCTTCTACCACTTCGAGTTTGGGATTTGATCATATTAACTTCAAATCTATTGTACCAAGAGCTCAATGCATGAATTCTAGCCCATATAACATACCTTTGCAAATAATTTTAAAAAATAATTTCAATTACACTAAACACTGAAACGCATTTATGGAGACCTTGAAACGCTTGCTTGGCTGATAATTCATTAAAGAACGCATTGAATAGTTTTTTTTTTTAATTGCTTGTGTAAAGTGAAAACATCATAGCAGATTCAAAGGCATTAAATTCTACTTCGAATTGGTTCCGTAACTTAATGATTCAGCAAGTGCTCTGATCATAAACTACCTACTCTGGATGTTCCTTGGCATCCAATAGCTGGTCTGAAGTCCTTGTACAACCGTAATAGGTAGTTTACGACCATAACACGACTGAATTATTAATTTATGGTACTTATTTGTCACAAAATTTAATGTTCTTTAATTAGTTTAATTGTAGAATTTTCGCTAGAAACCACCGTTTGATCTAAACGAAAAAAATTAATAATTCGTTACTTTATTCAACTAATTAGCTGAAAATTAAAAACACCTTCAACAATTTGTTTCAGTGTTAAATGTGTGCTCAGGAATATTACTAAATCGCATTTTTTGGCCAGATTTGAAAAATGAAAATTGTATTTTTTTTTCGACATAATACTTGGCCAAATTATTAAGTAATGGTATTCATCCACCGGCGAAATCCCTTTAATTTGCTACACCATTACTTTTTTGCTAGAATGTACGTCTTATTTGAGAGTTCTTACTCAACATAACTATATCAACAGAGTACATACTTACCATTTTTTTAGACGAACTATATTATTCTGCTTGGTTTTTTGTTTATTTTTCGGCAAGATATTTTCATAAAGCACAATTATTTCTAAGCTAAGGTAGGTATAATTTCTTTTCCTGAACCCCAATCATAAATAATCAGTCGTTATCGAAAATCTTTAAATCTAGTTAATATTTTTTATGAGCTTCGTCTACTGCATCGATAATGCATTTGTCTACTTAATACGGTTAACTATCTTCTTCCAATAACTTTTTTTATTTCTAAGCCACATGAATGTAGTTTTTGAAATGAGGGGATGGATGATAATGAGAACTTGGATGATTAAATTACTTGTATTGCATTTCATGCATTTTAAGAATAACCATTTTAAGAAAGGACTGAGTAAAGTAAATTTGATTGATCTATATATGGCATATCGGTATTGTGTCTGTCTGCTATATGGTGACGAGACTCGCCATGTTTAGTGATGTCAATAAGTTAGTAAGTATGCTAATAAGTAGTCCTTAGTCGAGTCTGATACTGTTATGTGTGTTTACCAGATTTTGGACTTAGTATTTCTGAAAAATTAGTTCGTACAATGCTGGAGGTTAACAAAGAATTTGATGTCCCTCCGAGAGATGAATTCCATCACTGTCGACAGTCCAAGTGTCGTATGGTTGTAGTCAGTTTTCGTGCTTTGCATAGTAGTATGTTTTCCAATACGTCTCTGGATAATATCCCAAAACTGTTGAAATTTATCTGCTGTTCTGAAAGTAGCTAAAATTAAAAAAAAAAAAAAATCTTCACAATATAGTAAGTTATAATTTTTTTTTAATTTAGATTTCCCCAACATTACTACAGTGAATTTATGATAACTAAGCAATGGCCACATTAAAAAAGTGTATATGTTAAAACAGGGTGTAATCATTAAAATCAGAAGTGATTATTATCTAGTTGATTA
Source organism: Halyomorpha halys (assembly GCF_000696795.3). NCBI lineage: Eukaryota > Metazoa > Arthropoda > Insecta > Hemiptera > Pentatomidae > Halyomorpha > Halyomorpha halys. Next base: position 31,387 of record NW_027109400.1, read on the forward strand.
TTCATACGAGCGTTCTATAGTTTTTTTGGTAGCATTTTTTAACCTGTTGAAGTAGAAGTCGTTATCTTCGCACTATATTAGTTCTTTTTAGTGCTGATGATGCCTGGATTGGTGATTAACTTGTAAGTTATTTTCTGCTGAGATAATTAAGGTGATATAGGAGATTCCCACAAGTTCACAAATTCGTTTTTCCTTATTTCAACCTCATCTGATAATTAATTCTTTAAAATATACGTTACATCGTCCCACCACCTTCATGAATATTAAATAAGGGTTTTGTGGCGGAAATATATTATGGTCAAAAAAAGAGTTTTATTTATTTAGTTTAATTTAAAATATTCAAAACTAGAGGAACCGCCGAAAATAGTCATGTATGTAGATCCAATGACACAGCAATGAATACCAAAGGACAGTAATGAGTTTTTCCAGCTGGAAACATCCTCATGGGCGGACAACGGACGACGACCTCTGCTAATCGCGGCAGGAACGTACGCCGATTTAGAAACCAATCCAGAAGATCTAGGGCTCATTTCCCCAGTCTGGTGATTACCTCTGCAGGGCACGTATCCATCCGGTCGGCTCGCTCGGTGCGGATAACTCTGCTCTCTGCTATCCTCGTCACCAGTCTCGTTTCTCTACTCAGTTTCGACGTTTTTTAATTTTATTATATATTTTTTAGTTTGCTTGTTAAATACAATTAATTTCATTATCGCTGTTTAAGGACGCCTCTAGTAATGAACCATAACAAATGAAACTTATACTTATTGGAGAAGTTGGTCGAGGGGTGTGGTCAACAAAGATCAACATAAATAAACAAAACAATATTTATTTTATGCCGACGTTTCGACCTTAGTTTCAGGTCTTCATCAGGCCTATAGAACAAAAGAGATAATACCAACATTTTGATAAATGTAAAATTGAAAGCAGTAGTATACAATTTTATGTTTCTCTAAATGTTGGTGTTATCTCTTTTGTTCTATAGCCCTGATGAAGGGCTCAGGTCGAAACGTCGGCATAAAATAAATATTTACATTGTTTTATTTATTTATGTTGTTCTTTACTGACCGCACCCCCCGACCAACTTCTCCAATCAGTAATCGACGGTCAAATATCTAAATCAATATCAATCAATATAACAATCAAATACATAAATCAAATATCTAAAAAAAAAAAATACACCTCATTATGAAACTAATACTTGTTTTGTGGTCAATAGTGGTTCAGAATAGAACCGAGTGTTAAGAAATTATAATACTGTATTTTGCATATTTTAGAAATATGTATCTACTCATAGTCGTACCCAAAAAAATATTAATTTAATATAATTATTTTTTTCAAGGAAATAATTGTATAAATTAGTGAAGTACTGGTGTAATTGTAAATAATTTTCTTAAGTTTGGTTTCAATCGCCGTTTTTTGGGTTTTTTTTTTTGTGATCAAATATCATAACCTGAACTACCAATGGTTTAACTATATGGATATAAATGGATATATTTTTTTATATTTTCACATGTCCCGATATTATTCCTTCCATAATAAACTCCCTAACCACCCAAACCCACTAGTTTCTAACCTTCCTTCCTCTTCCATTCCTGGCAATCCTCCAAAGCGCCTGAAAAGAAGATGGCCTCGTGACCTTATATTGTAAAATGTTTTTAGAGTTTTACTACTGGGTAGTTTCTCTACATGCTGTATCATATCATTATGATCTTACTTCAAATTTGCTTGTTGTATTTTTTATACTGTTGTTAATATCAATAAATAAAGTAAAGCATTTTGAAGTCTAAATAAATTTCGAAGATTTTTATTTTATATTAAAATTCATTTTTATTTGCAATCAAAAATGAAGAATAGATCATTTTGAATCCACATCAAATAGCAATATTAAATAGTAAGGAAGGGACATGACGGACGTACGGGTTGGGGCTTTGGTCCCAGATACCAATACCATTGAATAATAAGTAAAACTGAGCATTAACATAAAATAAAAATGATAGGGTGATGGTAAAAAAAGTACTCAAAATTATAAATGTAATTTATTAATTCATACTTAGCCCGTGTTACTGGTCAACTATTGGTCAGTCTAAATATAAACTCTGAAGACCTGCTGTGTGGGTTGAAACGTAGGCTATTAATGAACTGATTGTACTATTTTCACCGTATCCGGGCCATTCTTTATTTTATATATAGTTCCATTTTATACTAGCAATGTTCCAATAAAAAAAAATGAATATTCGAAATTTATTTTCTCAAGTTAAATTTTCGTTTTGCATTGAGAGTGCAAACTGTGAGAGCAAAAAAAAATTTAGTATCTTACAGTTTGAGTACATCCTTAATGTAATTTCTAGACCTTAAATATAAGATCCATTCATAGATGAAAGTATTATTCTAAAAACAAAAAAAAAAATTAATTGTCATCGGTCATTATACCAAATATTTATTCTAATCTAGCCCAACTTTGGCAAAAACGATGATAAACAGGAGAACAGAAATGTTTTTAAAATTGAATAATTTTTAACTTTGTTATTTTTGGGTTATGTGACGTCATTACTCTAGTATAGTAAACCTTTAGCTCAAATTTTTTACCAGGGTCAGATTCAACTTGAAAAGACCTTTAAATTGCCGGGAAATTTAGTAACTTCATGCCACTGCTGTTTTTTACCAAAGATACTATTTGATATAAGTTTTTGTATAATATTATTTTTTATATTTGTACTGACTTGAATGAGTTGATGTCAGGAGAGTTATTTAGTGGAAATAATATAGGGATATTAATATCATAATAAGTCTGTAGAAAAAAAAGTAGTAAAATAGTATAAAACTTTTATTATCAGAATATTTGTAATTTCCAAAAAAAAAAATATTTTTTTATTTTTAAGTAAAATGAATGAAAAACAATATAAAACACAGTATTGTAAGATTTTATATAATCAAGGTTGAAGATTAGAATTATCAATCTTTGGACTTCGCTTTTATCAGTTCCATTAAAACTTACTTTAACTGCCTCCGAGTTCTGGCTAATTATTATAATGAACGTGATTTAGTTGCAGATAACTTAGAAGATAAATCGAGATACCTTAATTAATCATTGATAAATTAATCACTCTAATGGTTAGAGATATTAATAAAAAAATTGTTTCTGATATCGCATTTTATTAGCATACTTGATTACGAAGTAAACAATTTTAATCCACGAAAAGGTGTCTCTAAAAAAAAAAATTTTTGCCCATTTTCCTTTTCACTGAATATGTTGAGAAAAAAAAATGCATGCATTTCCACTCTACTTTATCCTCAAATATTTGCTTGCAAATCAACGTCCTTTAATTTCTTAAGATATCGTGCTCTCTTCTTTCTATATATTGGTGCTACTCAAGGTAGAGAATCAAGTACTCTTCTCTATTCACTGTACACAATTGACATTCCTTGGGACGCTCTATCGAAATAAGCTCGAAAATAGAAAATTCTACTTTCCTTCCAAAGCAATTCATTCAGTAGAACTATATTTCTTTTCATTAAATTTTTATTTTTAATGGGATGACGTATTTGATTCTAAAAAAATGATAGAGAAATTGATGATAAAGAAATTTGATAGTTTAAGCTGTTTTTGAGAAACATTTAGTGAAACCTACTTTATGGGTATCAGATTTATTGATTCAGGAAAAGTCGTAAAAGTAGTATAATTCAGAACATGTCCAAAGTAAATTAAGTATTTTCAGGCTGTACAGCATTCAAAACTATTTCTTATAGTTTGCATAACCTACTGTGAAAAATAAATGTGTTGGACACTATTTATATTTCACAAAATCACAGATATTATATAATTAAGGACTTTTATTGAAAATATTCCTGGCCTTATCTTTTTAAAGACTTTCTAAAATATTTTGTCAATTGTAACATAGGGTTTGATATCCAAAAGATTACTCGTTACCCTCCTTTACTGCTAACGAAACATTAATAAAGGATAAAACCGGAAGTAAAAGGCCATTTCATTTGAGAATCCTCTTTCATCTCCTTAGATCTTTTTCCTTTTGAGCCTTGTAGCTTGATGATGATTTCTCTCCAAAAACACCTCCATTTATACCAGCCTCGGACACTGTTTCACAGTTTAATAATTCATAATCACCTTATTATTATTATTGGCGCGACAGACCATAGAGGTCCAAGGCCTCGCGTGATGTATGTAGGAAATACATCATGCGTTTCATGACGAGGTTTTCATAGGGTGGGTTCGTCAATTCTACGCCTATTTTTTTTTGGGTGCCACCCATTGGCTTACGGGCCTCATAAATGCTCGGCTTTGAGTGAGTATTGCATATTTATATGCTTGAAAAAATCCCGGGTAGGGCCGGGAACTTGATCTCGTAACCTTCGGGTTGGTAGACTGGCGTGTCACCACGCTGCTACCGTGACCCCCATTCATAATCACCTTAAAAAGCATTATTAATGCTAGTAGGACCAAACAAAAGTTTACATAGAGACTTTTAAATAATCATCTATATCAATCATGATTAAAATTTGCTTTATTATTTGACATGTGATAAAAATGTTTTTTCGCATTTTCTCCCCAGAAACTATATTAAAGTTAGAACTTACAAATCAAGCATATTTGTTGTTATTTACCTACAAAAAAGGTGACCTTTTGCATTCAGTGAAAAATACCAGCTTAAAGTTGTTTAAAAATGAAGTACAGCGGAGAATATGTGCCCGAGAAGGAAGTAGTTAAGGCGGGAAATTCACTGACCTGCGCCCGGTGACTTTCATTGGGGCATCGCCCTGACTTAAAATGGGCTCGGGAAGTAGATTTCCCGCCCATCTCAACCTCCTTCCCTTCATATCACGAGATATTGACTGCCTCTGTAAGTTCAATGTTAGTTGTTCTCCCCATGTGTTAAGGCTCTGACCTTAGATCACTCTTATAATTGTATTATATGCATATTAATCAATAAGTATGTATGTAATTAGAATCTTTATTTTATTATGGGTCAACTTAATTTTACTTAGAATTATTTTATTTATTGAATTTAATACTGTTCTGCTATTTTCCATTTTGCTATAAATTTGTAAATAAATCATTCAATAAGTTTTGGATACTAAACATTTGGCTGTTTGGAATGTCAAGATTACACTATCTCGCCAATAAATCTTATCTTGCTCATGAGACAATTAACAAAAATGTCTTCTGAACGACTCTGTAGGAGCTAGAAATTCAATTTTCAAATCCAATTTTAGCGGTAAAAAATCCAAATGAATCAAATGATTTTTTAAAAATTAAAATTGTGCTTAGTTTTGTAAAGATAATTATAATTTTGAAATGTTTTTAAGGCAACCAATAGTTTAATTTTACAAGATATTGTAGCCCGGAATTAAACAAAGAAATGAAAAATCAAAAATAAAAGTTTTTTTAATTTAACTAAAAACAATTACATTTTATTTAAATATATACAATCTAAGTCATAAATAAATAAATCAACTTACTAAAACTATCAATGAAAAACAAATTATAATGTGTTCAAGTCACTTTCACTATCATCACTGATACTTTTAACTGTGCTGTTTCTTGGAAATGTTGATGAATAATTCTCCATACTTCTTTAGATTTACTATTGTTTTTTTTAAAGACAATTATCTTGCTAATGTGTTCACCGGATCAGAGAATTGTAAGAAAATCATAGCAAAAATCTTCATTTTTAAGTGTTCTAGAAACTGAAATAGAAATTATTAAAGATATGGTTTCTATGTAATTGAGCTTGAAAGATATGTAAAATACATTATTGGCATTAAATGATTATGTATATACATTATGAAGTTCTCAGAAGTCACAGTAAAGATATAAATTTATTTAAGCGATGAATTAAAATTTTGAAGAAACCTCCCTCCAACAACTGCACCGAGAACATCCCGCTTCTTTGAAAGTATAGCCCGAGACGGTGGAAAAATTTTTCTGGAATATTTTCAAAAAGTGGCATTCCCTTGTGGTACCCCTTTGGAGAACACTTCACTAGGTAGCGTTTAACTGACCACTGGGTGAGCTCCTGGATCATACAATCAAATAATATAAGCTGTAGTAACAGCCTCTTAGATCCCTCTTTTAATATTATTACAGGCCAAATCACTTTTATTATTCAATAACATTAATTTTACTGAAATATTTAAATATGTTTTTTGTTGTTGATCGTTTACAAGAAGCTTATTTCCCTGATTTATTATATTATTTGAATGATCATTATAAATAGCGATGAATACAATTTACATTAATTAATCTAGTTAAAATGTGTACTGGAGAAATATATAAGTCTGAGACGGTAAATTGTATTCCAAGAAGTTTGATGTCTCTTCAGGTTTAAAACAAGAATATTTCACTCCCTTGCCCCAATTTAATTAAATCCAGGACTGGAATAAGGTATTAGAGGGTTAATTCATACTACAGCATGTTTAATTCTGAGCCATATACCCTTGATTTAATATACTGTTATATTATTATAAAATGAAGGATGTAGAAGCTATTAAATTATACTATAAACAATAATAAACATTATTATGTATACAATTTTAATTATTTTATAATAATTACTAGATACTCCCATTCCATTAAATATTCTTGTTCCTTTTTTTTACCCTTGATGAATGCCTTCTTACACTAGTTAATTTTTAAATATTTAATTTTATAGAAATTGTTCCACGGCCAAATTAAGCTTAAAAGTAATACTAACTCTGTTAGTAACAATTAATGTAGTATAATTAATCATCATTACAATTTTTTTGTAGTATTATGATAGATTATAGACTGTTTGAAGAAAGTAAAAACTTCCATTATTTCCAATTAATTTCGTATAAAAAATTGATTTGGAAATTCCCTGAAGACTACGATTTTCAATTATGTTTGACATATCACTTATGTCTATTGAAACCATGATTATTGAATAAGAAATCTACATGAGAAACTATACAGACAGTTTATAAATCATATACAATGTAAGGCATTTTTCCAAGACGGAATTTTCATAAGAGAGAAACTGTCTTACCGAGATAAAATGGCTGTCTCCGATAAAGCGCCATAACGCAGAGGGTCGCACGTTTTGGGGGCTATAGTGGAATTCTTCATATTTCCTACACCGGTCGCATATTAAACGGAAGAAAGATCAAAAACCATTTTCATCTTTTTGACATCCACCTTCATTGTCTTCAGATATTTTCTTCTGTAGCCACTGCATTTTAATTTTAACAATATTTATATGCCAGAAATATCTATTGCTTACATATTATGTTTAAAAAAAAGTAAAAAACAGCATTCATTGGTTTGAAAAAATTTTTACTTCTTACCTTGTTAGTCCTTCGATTGCCATTTGTCATTTGAGAACGATTGTAATGCCAATATTATTTTTTTAGATTATGACTTTAATTGATTGTTATTGGATAATTGCAATTGATTGTTTGTCCAGGTGCAGTGCTAGGTGATTGGGATTGTAATTAATTCTGATTGTATAGTTTTCTCACAATTCTGTGATTTCAATGTATTTATAAAATTACGATTTTCTACGTTGAACCGGGGCTACAGGGACTGCAGAGCCTGAGGTGCTACGAGAGCAATAGGATCATTTGTAGGTTTTTTCAGAACCACCGGTCTCACTATTGAGCTGCTCGCTATATTAAGATTTTGTGAAAAAAAATAGACGAAAAATTAAAAATAGTACATTTTGTATGGGAGAAAGACAAAAAAAGGAAAAGGAAAAAAATAATAAGGGAACAGGTACCAGGGTTTCGGTACCGCTTTTTGAATTCGTGGTGAATTCCGAAAGTGGGAAAGAAAACAGTAAAAAAATGTAAGAAAAGGTCAAATAAACGACACAAAAGAATACTTAAATAACAGTGCTATGTTCGGTTTTAATACTTTTGATAACTTTTTTTTCTTGGCTCTTAAAAATATGTATTTTTTTGGTTTTTGGGGATCAGTCAATAAAACATCTCAATTATGCTGACGTTTCGCAGCTTTATTGTTTGCATAGTTATGCCTGCAATGAAAACATATGAATTAATTAAATCATAAATGTAAAAATGAAAAAAAATTAAGCCCTTAAAACTTAAAACAAGTAAAAAATAAAGGTACTCATTTGCTAGGAGCAGATCTACTTCTTTATTCTTTGCTGGTTTTAAGTGTTTAAGGGCTGAAATATTTTTCATTTTTACATTTATGATTTAATTAATTCATATGTTGTCATTGCAGGGCATAACTATGTAAACAATAAAATTGCGAAACATTACCATAATTGAGTTGTTTTATTGACTGATCCCCAAAAACCAAAAAAATACATATAAACAACAGTCAAGAAAAAAAGTTATCAAAAGCATTAGTAGAAATGCTTCTAGCATATGAGTACCTCATAAAATATTTTGCCATTAGTAAAACATTAACACTGACGCAACCTAAATGCCAAGAAACCTATAGTAAAACTTAGTACCTTTTTTCCTTTAGAGGTTCAACTATATTTGTGTGAAATACTCTTATTTTGAGATACTGTTCTGAATGTACCAGGGTTTTCCGCAGTTTTCTTCACAGGGAATTTCGTACACTCAAAACTATCACAAAAGAAGGGTATATCAACAAAAGGGAAGAAAATAGTAAACCTCAACTCCAGAAAATAAACAAAATAATAATGAAATCCCAACTTTAAGATAATCACAAATTATAATATGTTTCTTGAAAAGAAGATAAAGTAGTCTACAACTAAAAAGATTAAAACACAAAAATCAATAACATAATAAATGCTTTCAATGATGCTAATAAATGACAGTCCATAGCATTCGAAACTCGTAGGGGACTAGTATGGAGCCGGATGAATGATTAATATCATATCCTAATAAGTCTTTAAGTCTAGTAATTGATATAATATCAGATTATTGATAATAAATTGGTTAATTATTATAAATATATTGATAATATCTCCAAAATCATTGAGTTTATATTCATCAAATTTATTGATAGTCAATACTAAGGGATCCTTTAAATTTTTTACATTAGAGTGCTACCAATGGGTAGTTTCTCTACATGCTTGTACCATACCATTATGATTTCTTCAAATTGACTTGATGTATTTATGTACAGTTGTAAATATCAATAACTAAATTATAATAAAAAAATGTTTTACATCTTTGTTCATCGGTGATGAACTGCTCCATTGACACACTTCCTTAAGTTAACTGGACATCACTATAACGAATGTTTCCCTCTCATAAAAATTTACTTACAACTTTTTCAAAAGCATTTAACTTCTTTAGAATTGGTCTAGTCTTGTAGAGGTGTCGCATTTAAGGTGCGCCAGGGAGAAGAGCCGGTCTGATTATCGCTTTGTAAATTTGTAGCTTTAGGCGTACTGAATGCTGCAAGACAACGCTGATCAGACTGCAAGGTTTTCAGGGATCCATCCTTCGACGAATCGTCCGGGGAATTACGCTTCAGAGTACTAAGAATAGTCCCATACATGAAATGCTCTAACTCCCCACTGTACCGGAGTTCGTAAGTCGCAGGCACATAAAATTTATTGATGGATTGAAGGCTCTTCTAATTCCCTGTTTCCAGATATCGCCCCTCTACCGAGACTTGGGAGGTAGCACTGTCCTCTTAGTCGACCTCCTCAACGAGGGAAGAGCTTTGGACTCTGTAGTCTACAGCCGTCTTACTTCACACCTAACCAGCGGAAAGTCCCTCCCCGTTCTAATAATCCACTGGCGTTAGCTGCAATTCATTAACTACCTTAATCGGAGCTTTGATAGTTGCAGACTAACCTTACAGTGCCACTAGTCAATCAAAGGCAATATCTTACTGATGTATATATATCATGTAATATGTATTAACCAAATATTAAAAAAAATAAAGGAGGTTAAGAAAAAAAAAAAAATTGGTCTGGGAATAAAAAAAATGTAAAATGTATTTTTACCAATAAGATTACGTGGGCGATAATTCGGACAATGGTACTTTAAATTTCATCCACTTTTCCTTACCTCCCCCGCCAGTGGGCGTTGGAAGGAGAATATGTAGGCGGTAGATCTTTTATAAACAATTTCATGTAATAGAATAAATTATTCATACGAGCGTGTGGGATCTTTCCCTATGATAAGAATAGATTAGATTGTTAAAAATGCAACAATAAAATATAAATGCGATCGAAACTGCTAATTGTTATGAAGAAGGTTACATTGTGTCTACGAAACTTTCTGTATGACCATCCTTTGATTTGGAATTGACTATAGTAAACATTGATATTATTTCCAAAATTATCGTGTATTCTAATTTACTTACCTATGATAATCAGGTAACTAATTTGAGATAAAACTGGATTTATCACCTGAGAATTGTTCCGTTAAGGCTGAATGTACTTGAATTTGAATTGCCGCCTTGAGTTGGCATAATTTTTAATATGTCGAATTATTTATTTAATTAGATTATATTCTTTTTAAACCAGTATTGTCAATTACAACATAACCACTTAACATATTAAGTAAGTAAATAAGTATAAGTATACTTTTACTTTGGCTAAATCAGCTTTACACATTCACAAATTCTTTTCAAGCTTGGTTTTATATTGATCCGTTTAAATTCACTAGTGTTTAATATCATTGCACTTTTTATACGTATAGATCAATGACCGTTTCGATCAAGAAGAGCAATATAATAGTTCCTAACTATTTATTGATTGCCGTTTTTCGACCTAGACCAAGTTTCGACCAAAACTGTAGGTCTTCATGAGGGCTATTGTGATGGTTTGAGATACAGCAAGAAAAAAGGAACTTAGATTCAAAACCTATATATGTGTATGTTAGACTGCAGAATAAGAGAGTAGATCAGAAGTATCTCTTCAGGGATTGTTCAAGTGTTATCTCATTCAGCTACTTATTAATTTCTACAACTTAGTCCTCGCTAAATCTACCATGATGTGTTCTTGTATATGTCATGAATATACGAGTCTGCATTGCTATGTTCAGCAAATTTTTATTATAGATTTTTATTGAGGGCATGTTCGATATTAGTCTTAGTTTGATTTAAATAATTTTTTAAGCAAATTTGTTAAGATTTGGCATGGTTCGATCAAATCCTTAATAAATTACTCCATACTCTTTGCTGCAAGTTAAGATATGGTACGACTAATGTCCATGAGATACGCATTCGTTTATGTATATACTATACTATACTATACTATTCGGCGCTACTGCCCTCGAAGGGCATGGGCCTCATCACAGATTGCATGGCAGCTAATCTATCGGCAGCAATCGCTCTCAACTCTTAATCCCGAGTTGGCGCAGGTCTGCCTCAAATAGTCCAGTCATCTCATTCTGAGACGCTTTCGGGTACCACCCGGCTTTTCAAGAAGCAACTGACTTGGCAGTAGATCCTCCTTCATACGCTCCACATGCTCGAGCCACCTTATTACGCTTACTATGTCTGGCTGACCATAAAATGCTCTTTAATCTTCATTTTTTTAAATTTTCCATTCTCCATCAGAGTAGACTATATACTTTTCTGAGTATCTTTCTTTTCCAGGTGCATAGTCGTTTCTCCATTTCCTTTGTCAGTACCCATGTCCCACTGTCATCGGTGACAGTTTGACGAATAAAAGTTTTGTAAACGATGACCTTAGCGCTCCAAGAAAGTTTCATCTTTGAACTTCAAAACTTTTGGACTGCAAAAAATCAGCGATTTCCTATTGCTATTCGTTTATGTATATAGTGTAATATAAATTAGTTAGTAATGATTCTTGGGGTACCCTCAATGAACTGCTCGATCCGAACCTTGAATGGCATTGAACATTCGATATTTTCATTGTAATACGAGATATTATGTTAACGCATGGAATAATTGAGTAAATTTGTAAAACAATTACTTGCTTCTAAAAGATATTGTTTTATGGTTTAAATTATGTTTCTTTAATCTGGTATTTTAAAAAGTGTGTGCATTTTAATAGTTTCTGATTTTCTTGGAAGCGAGATTAATAAGATTGCATTTCTTTCTGTAGACAGAATTATTGTAACTGCTAACAGGAAGACACGAAGAAATACAAAGAGAGGGAAAGGTCTACTATCTTAAAAAACTTTACTCGTTACTGGAAAACCTTGGAGTTTACAACGGACCGTATACACCCCTCGGGGAATAATTTTTATTCAGGATAGGAGTAATTTGTATTCAGATTATTCTAACGTTCTGTAGCTCTGGGTATCAGAGGAAGGGGGAATCTGGGAAATGGAGTAAGTTTTTTAGTAGCATTGCCGTTCTCACGACCGACTATAGTTGAAATTATAGTCTATCTCGGAAGATGAACTTGTTCAAGATATTATTATGCTATAAAAGACAAAAAGAGATTCAGTGTTTTATGATGCCTATTCGTTATACCATGGAAGGAGCGGTACCTTCCCGCATGCATTAAATACTATTTTTTAAAAATGCACCTTATCAGTCCTGGCTCTCATGGGATTTTTTTTTTAAAAAAAGTTTCATGTATATTCATTCATCAATGAAGATTTCAAAATTTCTTTTCGGGATAATGTACATTTCACATGATATATTTTTTTATATTTTCACATGTCACGATATTATTCCTTCCATAATAAACTCCCTAACCACCCAAACCCACTAGTTTCTAACCTTGCTTCCTCTTTCATTCCTGGCAATCCTCCGAGGCACCTGAAAAGAAGATGGCCTCGTGACCTTATATTGTAAACTGTTTTTAGAGTTCTACTACTGGGTAGTTTCTCTACATCCTGTATCATATCATTATGTCATTATGATCAAATTTACTTGTTGTATTTTTTTATACAGTTGTAAATATCAATAAATAAAAAAAAAAAATAAAAAATATTTTCACATGTAAACTTGACTTATATTGTCAACCATTAATAAGGTACACATGCAATTAGGAACAATTCTGCATTTTAAATTATGTTTAACAAGCTATATCGACTTTTTTTTTTTTAACCAGGGGACAGTTTGTTTGTTTGTTTGGTTGTTTAGTGGCGCCAAACTTCATTGGTCATCAGGACAGTGTTTATATCACTATTTGACATAGATTGGGTTTTGTTATAAAATAAAAAATAATTGACAAAGCTTCTAAGACATAACAAAAAACTCTTGGTTGCTTTCTAATAGCTTATAGTTCAATTATTAATCAATTTCGAATTAATATTTGCATTCATTACCGTGTATTGAAAACTTATCACAACTAAAATTCTGTATTATGGAGTCATTGACCTTAATAGTCAATAATATGTAAAGTGGGTACCTAATTTTTCAATCGATAAGTTTGGTGTCTGTGCTTTTCGTCTCGAACAGTCGGTCAGCTGGAGGAATGTTGAAAATAATATGAAGATATCAAATATCATTTATTACTATCGCACACGCATGCTTAAATGTATTTTCTTTGACATTTCTACAATTAAATATGGCTCGGTTATATTCTCTTACGACTAATGGTTAACTTTGAAACATAGGGGAGTACCCATTCGAAATCTACTAAAAAGGCAATATTTCGAGGAAATAAAATTTTCAGATAGTAAAAGGCCTAAGGAAATAAATGAAACAAAAAATAATTATACATTAGTTGATTAAGGTAAAGGCAAATACATGAATTAAATTAAGCTGTGTCATTAAAATGAAAACAAGATCAAAATAGTAAGGAACCTATACTTTCTATACTTAGTTAAAGTATGTACTTGGTATATGTTTTTTCGGAAACTAATTTCGGTTCATAAACTTACATTTTATTAGAAATGTTGAGATTTAGTGTCTCACTATCTATTAATTATAAATACGAAGCTAGATTATATATTTTTTTGGAAAATGTTTTCAATTTTTATCGTTAAGCAATAAGTAAACGCTATACTTTTAATAATATATTTAATTAAAATAAAATGATATTTCTGACTATTTCGATTGAAATAGCCTGTCCGGCATCCGGAGCTGCATGGTCTTCTATAACAGCCTGAACAAATTTGAGAAACAAAAATCACACTATAATCTGAATAAATATAAAAAAATAAATAAAAAACATTAATAGATAATTAATTATTATAATTATCCATCAGATAATTATAAATTATAAAAAATATCGAAATAAATATTTTTAATGATCAAGGTAATTTATTGGTAGCTAATTATTATCCATGGATCAAGAAAATTGATTTATGGCTGGCTGTATTATTAATCAGAATATGTGGACTGTATCGGAATTGTTAACAACGAATTATTGGATTGTGTGTGTTGATTTAAATAACTGAATAGTGATAATTAATTAACATTACATTATATTTTTAACATAGCATTAACCACAATAATACTACTAAATAATCAAAATAAATATTATTCTTTAAAAAGAAGTAAGGTAATTTAATTTTCTAAAAATTTTATTTTATTTGTCTGTTTAATTTAACAATTTTTGTGTTGTAATGAATAACATCTGCTGAATCAATCAATATTGTCTTTGTTTCATATTGTGGACTTACTTGACTTGTAGTTTTTATTGCTTCGAAATGCCCGCTTGATTTATTGTCATGTCTACTTCATTATTCTTCGCCATATTTTTCTCCTCTTTCCTGCATGTTCTAGTTTTCCATAACTTTATTCACCCATTCTACTCATTGTGAGCAAATTAAAGAGATTGAAGATAGTTTTACTCTGAATGTATCCAAATATGTCTATGACAACAACATATAACTGCAATCTACCAGGACAATATAGATCTTCACTTTTTTTATCCTTTAAAAAAAAAACATTTTTTTTTCTATTTCTTAATTAATTTCCAAATGTAATCAGATGGATGTGATAGTTCTGATTGGGGAGATGGAAGTAAGTGACAAATTGACTGACATTGAGTGACAAAATCTAACTAACTCGTTAATTTAACATAAATGATTTTGAATCACTCAAAAAGTCAAGTTGAAGAAATATTCATAATATCCCTTATTTCGCCTATGGAGTGTATAATGGAGTTTCTAAAGAGGAGCTGATTTTACACTCACTTTATTTTCACTCACTATTTTATGATATTAAACATATTCAGAATTTATTCGCATTCAGTCTGAATAGGAGAAGTTATAAATTATAGGAGAAAATATAAGGATATTCTGACTTCAGAAACACTAACTTGAAATTAGATATCTACACACTTTATTTTCTGGGTTCCTAAAATTCAGAGTACTAGCGATAGTAGAGATCTTAAGGGATCCAGTTTCCTCAGCCTGTCCTGAACATTCCTTCAGGTATATGTCACCCTTCAGATGTCTTCACATAGGCAGCAATCAGTTTTCATACAACTTGCAGGTTGAGACAGTGTTTGGTATTCTTGTGAGGAAGGCCTAGTGAGGAGTAGAATGATTTTTAAAAAAAACTGATTACCTGTTAGTTCAGCAAATCGAGAATCTATCTTTTACATTCCCAAAGATCTCGAATTGGTAAAATTATTTTTCATATATTCTTCCTTTCTAAAATATTGAATTCTTCAAGATGAATATCATTAAATAATTTTGTCACTTAAGCTGTGATATCTCGTAAATACGAAAACACCAAAAATACTATTTTAATTATTTAAGAAATAATAAAAATTCAACGCATCATTTTAGACACCCCTTCTTGGTTTTAGCCGAGATAGCCAAAGTTGGCGTATTCAACTCCCACGGCCACAAACGCTCCAACTTTTAGATTAAGTTCTAATCAGGTATCTAAAATATTAATTATAGCGAATTATAACATACAAAATAGATCCCTAAAGTGAAAAAATAAAAATTCGAATTTCCTTTGTTGGGGGGCCACTTAAAAAAATAACACAAAATAAGTTCCAAACCAAATTATAAATTTCGATATAAAAATATTAAAATGAATAGTGACAAATATGCAATCCTAAATGGTACATTTATTTTATTTATTTGCAATACTTTTAAAGTCTGAATTATCTCT
The DNA here is from genome assembly GCF_000696795.3 of Halyomorpha halys. NCBI lineage: Eukaryota > Metazoa > Arthropoda > Insecta > Hemiptera > Pentatomidae > Halyomorpha > Halyomorpha halys. The sequence goes on from NW_027109400.1 coordinate 47,321, forward strand.
GGTTTAAGACATGATTAGTTGACTTATTCTGAGAATCGTGGATACGACATTTATTATTCATTATAATTATGTTAAAATTTTAAGAAATTGTTTGACATTTCAATATTCTTGAAAAAGAGAAGAAGGCTCTTTTCGCGCTTGTTATACACTTGGTTTACTTCAGCCCGTTGATCATTCATTGATTTTGGTTATTGTGGGGCCCAGCCGGGGTATTTGAAAATGTCTACTTTCGGAAAAGATTTGTCATGCATGCGCTATTTTCCCGCTTAAAATCATATACTTTATCTTGTCTTCATTTTCTTAAGTTAATGTCCTCTACTTCTCTTAATAGAATCTTTGCATGTCATATAGGTTACTCCCTTGGACCACAAATACTTGTGTGTATAAATATGCGTAAGTGTTTGTGTCTATATACTGTAATAATAATATGAATCTCTATGAATCATGAGTGGTCATGGGTCCTGTACTTTGTAAGGAAGCACTGTTTTTAAAACAACGGTTATACAAGGAGGTGATTTTTTCAAGATAAAGCTCAATCGCCAGGTTTTTTCCGAACTATGGGTACCCACTTTATGAGGGAGGGCTGGACCTCAGGAGGGCTCTACATCCCACAGGATTGATTCACGGCTACAGTGTTACTGAAAATATCATTGGTGTTAGTAGCATAGTGCTTTACCAAGGTGTCACTGCGATACTATAGATACATATATATTAAATACATATAGTAAGCTGATAGCAAATAGGAAAACTATTGAGGTAAATTCCGGAGCGCGGTGGCTTTGTGGTAAGGCACGATACTATTAACTCCAAGGACCCGGGTTCGAATCCAGCTAACAGAAAATTGTTTTGGGTGTTGGGTCTGGAGCCATCCTAGGGTCCACCCAGCCGCATATTGGGTAAAAATCTAGCAGTCGATCGTGATTCTGACTAGATCACCTCCATGCACAACCGTTGGTCTCGGACCGTACTTCCTTACAAAGTACTGCACCCTTCACCATTCATGGGTTGTAGCGGTACAGATTCAAATTATAATTGTGGTTAATTCCAGGACAACAGCCAATCTGGAATGTTATACATGATATTTTTGCAAGTCTATGAGACAATTTTTATGTATGTACTTATCCATCCAGTTTCTTTGCAGAGTTCACGTTCAAATATTCCACGTCGAGTAAGCTTTTAGAGTAATAAGGTCAAGCGGCAACAAGTAGAGGACAGAAGACAAACAAGAGCTGAAGGATGGTTTCATGGATCAGTGAGCGGACTCCATACAAGCACTGGACCGTGACTTCGGGTCTTCCTCTGCCAGCAGAGAATGGGCAAGACAATCCAGGCGTGAATAAATGAACCTGCTTTTCCGACTCCTCCCTTCCCACACTCTTATCTTCTCCCGTCATAATTAATTATATACCTTCTTTCGTGCCATTTTAATTCCAGCTGTGTATGCTTATCGCGATTGTTGGTGTTTTTCGCCTCTGTTATCTCAATTAGTACGATAATGCCTCGCTTTCGTTGGGGATGTCCAAATCTTACGTGAGATATGAAGGTAATCATAGCCCATGGCTTGATGATTATTCTCTGTCCGTTTCATTAGGGGATGTTAAGCTTTATCGAGTAAGTTTTTTTAGATATGGATTGTTTATTAGCATTCTTAATTCCTACCAAAATAACTACATTTCCAATGAGAATTAGGTGTATATATCAATACGATTCAGTTTAATTTATGTTTAGTTATTAATCTTAATTATAGATTCCTCTCGCCTTCAGTTCTTAGTTTAATAGACGAACGAATAAATAGACCATAAATAAATTTATTTAAAAAATGTATAACTAAATTAAATAAAATATGACTGTAAAACTAAATAAAACTATTAAACCTATTATGTGTTTTATTACGATTAAGTTTTGTGTACAATTTACCCATTGGTAAAGCACCAAAAACGTTTCTAAAGTTAAAGTTCTCGATGCTATTTTCTTGTTAGACGCCTATGAGAATTATCCAGATCTAATTTGGCCTAGAGTTAATAGAAAGTGGGGTATTAGTGTTAACACAGTCCTATGTAAATTTTTCAAAAATTCCTTCCATTATTTTTGCTTTAAATTCTTAGAAACAATTTTTTTTTTATTACTATTATTTATTTATTGACATTTACAACTGTATATAATTATAAATGTAGTAAATTTGATGTAAGATCATAATGGTATGATGCAGAAAAACTACCCATTGGTACCACTTTAATAACATTTTTACATTACGTCTGGGAGCCATCTTCTTTTCAGGCGCTTCAGAGGATAGTTAGGAATTGAAGAGGAAGCAAGGCTAGAAACTAGTTGGTTTGGCAGTTTATACTGAAGGATTGATATCTGATTTGGGCTGGATCGGTTTCATATAGAACATTACGGTCTTTATAGACGATAGTTTTTGTGACAAAGTAAGGAGGATTGAGGATGTAGCGAAGGATTTTGGATTGGAATCATTAGATACGAATTCAAAGGTTAAGTGGAGCCTCAAAACTCAACTCCGTATGTTCAGATAGGTCTTATTATAGTCATGTTAATCAATCTTTGTAATGGATTGGCTTAGACCGCTTGTCTATTAAGTGCTCTAATAGTTTCCTGTCTTTTCAGTCTTATGTGAGGATCCCAGGTTTGTGGTAGGTTTTTGTCTAGAGACCGGATATGTTCGACAAGAGCAATATTATTAAAGGGTACTACAGGACAGTCGGTAGGTTTAAAACGAAGGGTAAAGGTGATTTGATAGGATTTATTTTAATCCTCAATTTCGACACCATCTTTCGAGGGTTGTGCCTTGGATTGGAGAATATGGGATCCAATTATAGGGTTATTATTAACTGCGAGCACACATGTGTCATGAGCATAGGTGGCGAGGATTGGTTAGCATTGGTTGAGATGTCAGCTGTATAGACTGTGAGTAGTGGCCAATGGACTTAAAAGTGACTGTAGAAGCAAAACTTTCTAGCAATAGTTTAATGAATTCTGGAAATTCCTAGAATTCTGACAGCCTGACACTGCGATCTCCGCCCACCCAGCACAATACATTTTGACTTCTGTGTTACACTTGTCACCAGACGCAACGCTTGAAGGCAACAATTACGACTCGACTCATTGAAGAACAAAGTCAGTTAGTTATCTTGAATATTTAGTAGTGTCATAGGATAGCTTTTTTTCTTTCGTATTATTTATCCTCAGTGACCACGCAGAGTTTCAATTTTTTTTCTGTTTAAAATTTTTCTTTGTTTTAAATTAAATTGTTTTTCTTACCCATCTATTTACTTGATAAGTGAACATTATCGGTAACAGATCTCTAATCTGCGATCATTACAGTAAGAGAATAATATAGGACAATATTACAAATATATATTAAATAATTCAATTTAAATTAAGAAGTCAGAATTGTAAACCGTAACAAATATATTTTAACTTTAATATATTTCATGTAAATTTGAATGTGTCTATAATAGAGTTTATTAAACTTGAATTGCTGTCAATGATCGTAATATACATTATTATTATTTCTCTCAATGTAATGGAGATAATTATTGAAGTTCAGAAGTTTTGAATTTTCTAGGGAAATATTTATTCCTTAAATTGTCATATATCTTTTCATTCTAGTGTACCCATGAACATGAGTAGTAAACCGTAAAAATCAAAAACTTATCACTTCAATGAAGAATGGGAACTCGATTACTTTTTTACTATGGTGAATAATAAATGTTATTGTTTTATATTCACTGGAATGCACCTGATACTGAAACAGTATCTAAACGTAGTAAGCATCTCACACTCCTTCATCGCTACACACTTTTAAGATAAAAAGTAGATATATATACAGAACCAATGATATTATACGTATAGATTTAATAAATAACATTACAGCATAATATAATACAACATGTTATACATAGAGTATATTATTTTAAAAACAGTTACTATAGCTTAAAACGTATCATTAATGACGTTTTCACTCAATTTCTATCTAAATCAGGTGTTGGACAAATATGGGAACAATATGCCCCTAATAAATGTCCATACACTACTTCTATTATAGTTATCATTTATATTTTTAATTAAACAATGTTAAATTTCAATAGAGGTAACTCTACCTCCTGACTGCAATGGCGCCGTTTTGAATCTTGCCTGGTGGTTCGACTTTTATTCCTATGGTGGTCTCACTAAATGAAAATTTGATCCCCACCATGGTTAGAATATATTTTACCTCAAATAACATATAAGATTATTATATAAATATTATATTAATGTTACCTCTAAATAACAAATTGAACTTTGTATCTACATCTTGGGAACAGTAACTTTCGTGACGCTTTGTAACCTTATATTGAGATATTAAATAATGATGATGTGTCTTATTCAATGGTATTCTTTTCAAAAATATCCACAAATAAATTCTAAAATTTTTTTTTATAAACTGATAAACCATGCAAAAAACGCATGTAAACATCAGGTATATTTAATGGTCAAATAATACAAGAGTGATCACTATTTCTTGGCCTGCCTTTCTGATCATCATCCTATAAATCTCTGAAATAAATACTGTTCCTAGTGAATTATGTAGGATTTTTTGAGTACAATATTATCATTTGAGTGCTACAAATATGATGTTAAACAATAGTCATACACTATCACATACACGCCTAGGTATGATCCTATCGTTAATTACAGGCATTGACAGTAATCTATCTTTAAATAAGAATAGTTCTACGAAAATAATTAGATTTACACCCTTTTATTTTATTTTTTTAACTTTTACTAATTTCCACTTTTGTTTTCATTCCTCTCAACTTGCTGGATGCCTCGCCTTCCTGTTCTGAGTACCAGGCGATACTTAACCCCTTTCCGCCCCATAATCGGGTCAATTACCACCCCCACCTAGGCAAATTCAAAAGAGAGAGAGAGACCTAGATGGAGGCCGTTACATTGGAGTAGTGCCACTCAGCCGCAAAGCTAATGGCTGTCCTCCTGCACTATTAGCAATCATAGCCTCTTTGATCTGGGCGGTATTACCCACTTCGTTTATTCCGTATCAGTTTTCTTTGAGTGGGTTTCAGGTAGTAACCATTCAGTTTCGATCGTAGCGTTAACAACAGTACTGTACACACAATTGTAGCTGTAAGCAAATTTTATAGTAAGATGATTACGGCATGTCAGCCATGGGGAAGGTAAAGGGAACTGCAACATTTCTTTTCGGACTTCGTTCAGGTACAGAATATTTGTCATCCAGGTATAACTTTCATATTTACTCTCGGGTATGCCTTTGTTACATCTTTTATTATCTCATTAGTATGTCTGTAGCCAAGGGATTTTAGGCAAGAGCCTAACGCCTTTGTTACTGCTACGGACCGATTTGGATATGGCGGGTCGACTTTTATTTCGTGGTTATCCCCCGGAATAAAAACTTGACCCTCCCATCATGGTTAGAATAGGGTGGTAATCTTTAGATAACCTACCCTCGGGGGTCATAAAAAGATATATATGTAATTCTGAAGAAAGTAGACTGTAGACGAATGCTAAAACAATAGAATAGAATAAAAATCCCTTTCTACAGTTTTTAGTTAATCAAATAGTGAACTATTACTCCTTATTGAAACAACCTTACAAAGTTATTTACATAAACTAAAACTCATCAATTTAAAACAAAAACAAAACATTAATTGTAAACAATTAGTAACCTCCTCCTATTAGTTCATCTGGGCACCGCTAGGGGTACAGCTAGGGTTGCTCGAGTATAGCAGCATCACAGTTATTAAAATTATGAATATAATTTACATATATATGTTTGTAGTAGTGATAAAATAATTTAAAACATTGATTTTTGCTAATTACCTTCATTTTGGATTACAGTCTTATTTCCTAAAAATCCTATAAATATTCAAATTATTTATACCACAATCCTTATCAAAATTTACTTGTTCTTTTAGCATTGCCAATGGGTAGATAATTTGTTAATTGAATAAAAAATTCTATGAAAATAAAACTTATTTAAAAGTGTTTTATTTTAATTGATTTCTAAACCAATCACAATTATTGACAAAACCACTATCCACAGAAACCAACAACAAAAGATACTACAAAATTCTTGATTTACCAACACTTTCAGAGTGAATATCAAAAACTCTAAACAATAGAAAAAACGACTACAAAATTAAATACCAAACCTAGGTCACTCAATCTAAACTTTAAGCCAATACGAAAGACAAAGACGAAATAGAGCTACGATATAATATAGTGTACGAAATTTCCTGTGAAGAGAACTGTGGGAAATCCTATTTTGGAACTTTTGAACAGTATCTCAAAGGAAGAGTATATCAATACAAATATCAATACAAATTTAGTTGTACCTCTATGACAAACAAACCTGACAAAACTGCTCTCACTACACATTTTAGATAAACAGGATATAAATTTAAACTTGATATACCGAAAAAAAGAACTTCAAAGGAAATTTAAAAGAAACGATTACTATAGAAAAATATAAGAATCGAGCAATCAATTAAAATCTGATGTATTAAATTTAAATTCATGTTACTCTAATCTAATAAACACAAAAGTTACAATTAACAACACTAAATAGAAACAGACAAAATATAAATAAGAGATGGACTACCTGCTAGGAAAAAACGGTTACGTGTGGGAAAAACCAAAGAAAACCTACCTTCATTTCACAACCTATTCCGTCCTGGCCCAAACCGGATGTTAGTTGGATCGCAATATAGAACACACATTTCTCTTATTGGACTATGGAACAATATTTTATTTATTTATTTAATGTAATTTACAATTGTACAAAATAATACAATAAGTAAATATGTTGTATGTTTCATATACACTTGAAAATCTTGGGAAGGAACCACCCATTGGTTGTACTTCAAACATTAATTTAAATTAGAAGGTCCCATGGCCATCTTCTTTACAGACGCCTCGGAAGATTATCAGGGATTGTTAAGGATGATGAAGATTAAGAATTAATGGATTAGGATGGTTAAGAAGTTTGCAATGAAAAGACGCATATCTGTTTTGGGCCAATTCTGCAACGAATGGGATGTTAAGGTCTTTGTGAATGAGTTAATTTGTAACGTAATAAGGAGCATCAAGGATTTTACGTAGAATTTTGCATTGTAAGGATTGGATGTGGGAGGAATTTGATGGTTTGGTGGAGCCCCAGAGCTCAATTCCATATGTCCAAATTGGTCTGATTATCGTAGTGTATACTAATTTTTTGTAGTGAATGGGAAGTTTAGAACGTTTGTGAAGTAAGTGTTGTAGCAATCGGAATCTACGAGCAGTTTCTTGTCGATTCAGTCTTGTGTGTGGATTCCAAGTAAGTCTCTTGTCAAGACGGAGTCCTATCGAATCTGTTCAACAGGCGTTAGTGGAGTATTTAGAAAGGATACTGTAGGACAGGAGGGCAGAGGTTTACGACGGAGAGTAAAGGTGATCTGGTGGGATTTGTCAGGATTTATTTTGATTCTCCAGTTTTTACACCATTCTTTAATAGATGTTATGTGTGCCTATAGTGTTTGTGATGCATTAGTTGGGTCGTTGTTTACAGAAAGTATACATGTGTCATCAGCGTATGTTGTTAGGACTGTGTTAGGTGGGTTGAGATGTCAGCTGTATAAACCGTATAAAGAATGGGACCTAAGATACTACCTTGAGGAACGCCGGCGGTCTGAGAAAAGAGAGATGAGTTGGCTAGGTTATGATTTACTTAAAAGGTTCTATCAGTGAGGTAGAAACGGATTATAAGGAAATATGTTGGGGGTAGGAATTGACGAAGTTTATAGAGCAGACCTATCCAGGTTAATCCCAGACTCGATCAAAAGTTTGTTCAACATCGAGGAAGACTCCCGTGCAGTACATACCGCGCTCCAATGTGGAAGATATGACATCAACCACTCGATGAATCTGTTGTATGTAGAATGAGATGTTCTAAATCCAAACTGGTGGTCAGGAATAACATTATATGAGAAGATTGGATAGTGGCCTTTTAATAAGAGTTTTTCTAGGATTTTGCCCATAATGGGCAGGAGTGAAATAGGACGGTAGGAAGATGGATATTCAAGTGGCTTGGAGGGTTTGGGAAACATTTTTATTATAGGCATCTTCCAAGGGTCAGGAAAATAGATGGATCGGAGTGCAGCATTATAGATATATGTAAGGAATAGAATGACTTTACGAGGGAGCTGTTTCAGAATGTGTGCTGTGATAAGATCGTGGCCAGGAGTTTTTTTAGAAGGTAATTGGTGGATGATGTTCATTATTTCTGAGGAATGAAAGGCATTAGGAGGAAGGGTCTTTACAAATAAACTCATTCACAAAGACCTTAACATCCCATTCGTTGCAGAATTGGCGCAAAACAGATATCCGTCTTTTCATTCCAAACTCCTTACCCATCCTAACCCATTACTTCTTAATCTCTCATCCTTAACAATACCTGATAATCCTCCGAGGCGTCTGAAAAGAAGATGGCCACTGGACCTTCTTATTTAAATTAATGCTTGAAATACCACCAATGGGTGGTTCCTTCCCAAGATTTTTAAGTGTATATGAAACATACAACATATTTACTTAATGAATTATTTTGTACAGCTGTAAATTACATTAAATAAATAAATAAAATTTCACTCTAACTTTGTTCCCCGTAAAAACAGCCCTGACGAAGCCCTGCAACGTGGGGCGAAACGTTGGCTCAATAAAAATATAATTATCTACTATTTGAGTTTTTTTGACCGCACGCGGGGACCATATTCCATTCAAATAAATAAAATATTTTATTTTTTAATCACTTTTCCTATTATTTTGAGTTATTTAACTTCAGAAATGAAGGTATAGAGAAATTCTTTAAACATATTATCCACAATTGCTGCGCTTAAAATATTTTCCTTAACGCTCCTCTAATAATATTTACTATCCTTACCGCCTAAGTTAGGAGATTATTTATAGATTTCAATTGTTTATTCCAATGTCTGTGCCACGATTATCTCTTGAACAGCTAAGCGAATTTGTGGCTACTTTTTTTTTTCTATTCAATAAATTAATGCAAATTATTTTACTCTCATTTGTATATTAATATAATTTTTTTTTCAGGTTAGTGTTACCACGTTTGGTGTTGTCATCAGATTGCTTATGAACGAACGGTAAGCTAGAATATTTATTTCTTTTGATTTTTTATTGAACTGAAGTGAATTTCCATTTACATCTCTACATTCGGTTTATTGACTCTAATATTATATTTTATTCGATTATAACTTTTGTTTATTTAACTATCTATTTAGGTGGATTTGAGTAATATTGTTAGGCAAACAGGGCGTTGTTTGTGCACTGCAGCGGGGAGTGAAACTAGGGATCCAATATCCACTTGTTAGCTTTGTATACATTAGCATAATAATAAACCACAATTGACTAAGCTCAACAATTTCAAGATTAGATGAAGTCCTGTCCCAGCTTGATAATGTAACCCTTTTCCTGTTAACCCACCAATTTAGGAGGTTTACAGCCTGGCCTGCTTTAACTATCTGTAAGCTCTTTAATATCCTTGAACATTAAATCATACATATACAAATAGAGGTCGGTTTGATATTTACTATTTTTTTTACCCTAAACGTCAAAACTTTATATTATACTCTAATTAATAACACTCACCTACCTAGCTCTATAGATCTATCGCAAATTTATGATTCAGTAAATAAGACGCACAAGCAAATAATTCAATATTTTGTAAAACGAGGTAAACCGGTCCAGTATTTTCCATTGAAGTTTGTGTCAACTAATTCCATCACCTCTTTAAATGTGTCAACTAATAATTCAAGTTAAAAATAATTAAATAAATATTAATAATGAAGGCCTAACGAACCTGAAGGTTCGATGCCGATACCACCAATCGCTCTCTACATATATCCTTCTATTCCTTCAAACCCAATTCTACTAAATCAGTTTTAACGAAATCCTCCCATCTACTTTTCAGTGTACTCCTCGGACATTTACCCATCGGTTCAGTGTTTATTTATGGATTCCATAACCTTACATGCTCATCTTATACACCGCAATGGTATAACTTGAATTATATTTTCCGGTTATAGTTCCCTTAATTCACTGTTGTGTAGTCTTCTAAATTCTCCCGTTAATTCATCCTTTTTCGATCCGAATATTTTGCGTAATACTTTATTTTCGAAAACCTTAAGACACTGTTCATACCTTAGTGTAAGAAGCCACGTCTCGCATCCATAAAGAACAGTGGGAAGGATAATAGTATTGTAAATTATAATTTTTAAGTTTTTGGATAGAAGGCGCGAACTAAGCAGTTTCGAAATTGAAAAATAACAAGCATTTCCCACCTTTAACCTAGCTTTTATTTCCTCATCATTTTCATATTTTCTAGTTACCGTAGAACCTAAATACTTAAACCTATCTATCTGTTGAAACGTATTTCCTCCTTTATCTATATCACTGAAATTGCTCGCGTTTCTACTGCTAATCCTGTATAACTAAATAAATAAATATATATAATTCGAATTATTGTATGCTCTAGCCTACGGCTTCGATTATATTTATTGATACATTAGTAAGAATTACTTGAGTTGTTTATCATTTATAATAAAAATATATCCATTAACTCTCAACCTGTTTATTTTCTTATCATTCTACTCCTACGTTTCTCCCCTTCAAACCATTCTTAACAATAACTACCAATAAACAATTTCAATTACACTCTTAACTCTAAAAATTACTTCCAAAACATTCTGTATTATAAATTATCCAATCTTATTCTGAACAGCTACAGCGTTGCCAAAAAGTTTCATACTACTCTGGCTTCGTCAGATTATATGTTCGGATGCAGTTAAGAATAAAGTTTTTAATATAATCCTGGAAAATTTTTAACTTAAAGATTTATTTTAAAATGTTTGGAATATAAACTTTAAGAAATCCAAAAATAGGCCAGAGGACAAAATAAAAATAATGCAATCGATTAGAAGTTTTATGGATGAAACAACGTAAGGAGGTTAGCTGAGGATATACAGAGATCCTTCAAAGAGTACGACGTGGCTGAATACTCCTTATCTTATAGACCCTGTAATAAGATTAAAAATAACTATAGCAGAATAAAGGACAAAATAGAGACAAAAAACTGACTACGACACGAAGTGTCATGTATGATTGTTCATCAATTAACATAGGAGAGTCTAAACAATTGTTGGGATAAAGAATATATCAGCATAATTACGATGTAAGAAATGAGGATAAAGAACCAAATAAAACAGCATTGGTGCAACGGATACATGGATACCAAGTAGCATATTTTTTTGAAAATACAATAGTTTAAATATACATAAGGAAAATAATACCTTATGCTAGAAGCTATCTATATATCAGAAAATATCAATGATACGATAATGATCAATTCCAAATCAGACAAAAAATTTGAACCAGCATTATGCCGAAATTTTAAGCAGAATTTCTTTATGATCAAAATAATTATACATGAGATAAACAGTATATCATTAAATTCAATGGGTGTTTTAACACCGAAATAAATAAATTAACTGAAATAAATGAGAATACTTGATATTTGAGATAGATTAAACAATGTATTGTTGAAAAAGAGAGTTATAAAATAATACCTGGATACAAAGGCAGAAAAGCCTGCAATTTTTGACATTGTATCAGTTATATTTAGAATAAGGTAGGATAATGTATAATACGGTATGTCTTTGGAAGTAATTTTTAATATTCAGTGTGTAATTGAAATTGTTGATTGGTAGTTGAGAATGACTGAGAGGGCCAAAACGAAGGAATGGAATAATTAGATAATAAACAGGTTGAGACTTAATAGTGATTTTTTTATTATAATTGATAAATAAATGAAGTAATTGTTACAAAAGCATCAATAAAAACTAGAATTGAGGCCGTAGTGGTTGTGAATATTGAGATACAGTAGTATTCTCGAGTCAGAAGTGGTGCCTAACAATGAGTAAAATAAGATTGAAATATTTTGTTAATTCTTTTTAATGGTATCGTTTATTACCATTCTATTGAATTAACAAATGTAAGTTATCAAATAAAAAGTTTCATGACTCAAGTCCTAAACACAGAATTGTTGACCAAGTATTCTTAAGAAATTATTTTTATCAGTTAAAAAAAAAAATCGTTTTGTATGTTATTAGTCCGTGGTAGTAAAGCTGGTTCAGTTTTCATCAACTTGAATGAAATTTCTGGGTGGTAGAAGTTAAAAGATGCCGGCATAGATGCTAGCCTGTCACTAAGGAGGAAGCTGTATGTGGGTTTAAAAATCAGTACCCTAATAAAGAAGTATGATTGTGAAGAAAGGATTTTGTAGCAGGAATTCGGATTGAAACCGGTGTCCACCTAGGAAAATCCAGCTACTATTTTCCTCATTGGGGAGAAACCCGACCAAGAATAATTGGATGCCAAAGGTGCATCCAATGTTAAGAGGGACATCATAGCAGTGGTTGGAGTGCACTGACTGTCTCAGATTACTCTAATGCTTCGTATCTTAGGACACAGCAGGGCATGCGTGTGCTCCATGGAATAGCAATGTGGTGCATTGTAAATGAATCATATGATAGGTCAGGGTTGTGCTGATTATGGAAATAAGCAATTAAGAAAATAATAAAACAAAAAAAATAGTGCATATAAACAATTAGAACATAATACTAATCAGTAAACTCAGTACTTGTATGCTTTGGAAGAAAATGATTTAGGTAATATTTTTTTTTTTTTTTTTTTTTACTACGTTATGTAACAATGGAAATAATATTTTTTTACATTCCAATTTTTTCCTGTCTATGGGCCAATCATTTGCTAAGCTCTTTTCTAAGAGTTTAGGTCTAATGATAAAGTTGTTAACGACAATTTAATAAAAATTATAAATGAACGGTCCTCCATGGATCGGTCCCAGGCTAAGGAAGAGATGTTATGGGGCCGCTTATTTTTATCTCTTCACGGCTGTCGAGCGGGATATGAACGAGTTCCTTCCACTTTCTTCGAAGAAACCATTGTCATCTATTGTCTTATGATCCTTGACTGCCCATCCAAGTTCAGGCTGCAGCATGTGCTGTCAGATTGATAGCGTTTTGTCGGAATCGGGTGATTTATTTATGGTCAGCTTTCTCTTAAACAATCTTGAGCATTTCTAACCCCAAACCCTCACTTCACTAAACCACTTATTTAATTAGATGCACATCGTGATAATCTTCAATTGCTTCCCTTCCTAAAAATACTGGATCACTGCCACCTTCATATTTGTCTGCTAGAAAATGTTTTACAATGACGTCCAATGTGTCAATCGCTCGACTCTACCAACCTTGATTTATTATTGTTTATTTATTGTAATTCACAACTGTACAAAATTATACAATAGGTAAATATGTAGTATGTTTCATATACACTTGAAAATCTTGGGAAGGGACCACCCATTGGTGGCACTTCAAACATTAATTTAAACTAGAAGGTCTCGTGGCCATCTTCTTTTCAGACGCCTCGGAGGATTATCAGGGATTGTTAAGGATGAAAGATTAAGAATTAATGGGTTAGGATGGTTAAGGAGTTTGGAATGAAAAGACGCATATCTGTTTTGGGCCAATTCTGTAACGCATGGGAGGTTAAGGTCTTTGTGAATGAGTTTATTTGTGACGTAATAAGGAGCATCAAGGATTTTACGTAGGATTTTGGATTGTAACGATTGGATGGTTTGGTTCGGGAAGTATTTGATGGTTTGGTGGAGCCCCAGAGCTCAATTCCATATGTCCAAATTGGTCTGATTATTGTAGTGTATACTAATTTTTTGTAGTGAATGGGAAGTTTAGAGCGTTTGTGAAGTAAGTGTTGTAGCAATCGGAATCTACGAGCAGTTTCTTGTCGTTTCAGTCTTGTGTGTGGATTCCAAGTAAGTCTCTTGTCAAGATGGAGTCCTAAGTATCGAATCTGTTCAACAGGCGTTAGTGGTGTATCTAGAAAGGATACTGTAGGACAGGAGGGCAGAGGTTTACGACGGAGAGTAAAGGTGATCTGGTGGGATTTGTACGGATTTATTTTGATTCTCCAGTTTTTACACCATTCTTCAATAGATGTTATGTGTGCCTGTAGTGTTTGTGATGCATTAGTTGGGTCGTTGTTTACAGAAAGTATACATGTGTCATCAGCGTATGTTGTTAGCACTGTGTTAGGATGTCAGCTGTATAAACCGTATAAAGTATGGGATCTAAGATACTACCTTGAGGAACACCGGCGGACTGAGAAAAGAGAGATGAGTAGGCTAGGTTATGATTTACTTTAAAGGTTCTATCAGTGAGGTAGGAGCGGATTATAAAGGAAATATGTTGGGGGTAGGAATTGACGAAGTTTATAGAGCAGACCTGGATGCCAAACTCGATCAAAAAACCTTGATTTAAATATCTAACTTTTACATGTAAATTGGAAGACGTAGTGTTGTTTTTGAACTTAATAATCTTAGGTAACCAGGTCTCCATTACCTTGTTCAGAACTTAAGAACTTTGTAATTTATTCTCTATTTAAATTCTGCTATCCTATGCACAGCTTCTGATGTTTGTTCCTTCATAATGATAACAATTTTCCATTAATTTAATTTTCATCTTATTCTTGACTATTAATTTGAACGCTTCCATTTTTAATGTTAGCTCCTCTTTTTAATGCTAAATAATCATGGTTTTCACTAAACCATTACTGGTGGCAGTGTATAAGGAAAATATGAAGAGCTAAGGAAAAACGATACCATTAGAAGATGCGTTCCCATGAACATGGCTACTTCATTACCCTCTGCTATTGAACCTCATCAACCATCTGCTGAGCCCGAACACATTTGTCATCATGAAACATGTTCCACTTCGTTAGGTACCATCTATAAAAGTAATACCCAAAATGTTTTTCATCCAAAAAAGTTCAAATTTCAAGCCAGATTGGCGTTTTCCTCATTAGTTATCAGCAATTGGCCATTGATAAAACTTAGTCCATATCAATAGTATCAATTAGGAATTTTAAAAAGTCTCAACATTTCATAAAAAATCTCTTGAAAGATTAGTTGTTAGTAAATTTATTTTGATAAATCTATATCTCAGGAGCAATGTGACGTATAGATGTCTAATAGACTCATCAATTTTGATTAGTAATTATGCATAGTTTTTATTAAAGTAATCAAAAATTGGGGTGAAATAACAGACTTTTTTTTCTTCTCTTGGGCTTTTGTTTTACCTGCATTATAACTTGAGTGAAATATTACCCAGTACTAAATTGAATCTTCTTTGTAAGTTAACTAGACAAATACACTGCCAATATAATTGAGATCCATATCAACAATGATTAACTACTGAAGAAGCATTTAATTAAAAAAAATTAAATCTACCAACACGATAACTTCCCTTTGTCACATCAGAGGGCTCCACCATTTGATAAAACAGTTCATTTACTGTTGCGTTAATTCCGAAATATCAATTTTGTTTACTAAACAACATTCAGATATTTAGCGTTCTAATCGTGTTTGAATGAATGCTTTTGTTGATTGAAATAATTCTTGAAAAAATTTAATTTGGAGACAAAAATGTTTCCTTTTTTTTAATAATAAGCTATTATAATAAGAAACAGGTTTCATGAGAAAAAAAAAAGAAATAGAATAATCTGCTTATTACTTTCCATTAAAACATTTCTTCTAAAAATCATTTTAAAACTTCTTTGGAAATGTTAATTTTTATATTCATCACTAACGGGAACGTTTTTATTGATAGAATTTTATAATTTTTTTTTAAATTATTTTTCTATGAAATCTAATATTTTTAACAAATTAATTCGTGTGGAGCCAATGAAGTTTCCAAATAGAACACACTTAGCTCTCTTATATTACTCAAATTATATTTCTTAAATTACTAATTATCCATTATCAATTCAATCCCGGACTTATGTCATTTCAAGGCTGCTCCTTTTGTTTTTCCTTACACGGGACACAGAGGCTATGCTCACGAGCTGCTGCCACATGTTCTAAATCTGACGAGCATAAACAGCCGCCATATCCTCCAGTGGATTGGACGGGGAGATCCAAAGGCACAATTATTTCCAGTTTATGAGACACGAGGGAGCTGAGATCTAAATCTGTAAAGGGCTGCTGAATCTGCATAGAGCTGACTACATTAACATCCCAATAAGACGGGAGCAAGGAGCAGTCCCTGGTGCCTCCTCTTATTACTTCTTGTTCGTCCTTCTTGTACACTCCCCTTCTTGTACAGTTGGCTGTCGCCGGAGCTTCTAGTTCTGGGGCCCTTTGCTTGTCTTCTTATACATCCTTTACTACTTTTATTTTCTTTTAGATCTAGGTCACATATACTGTCAGTTTCCTCTAGACTGAATGAACATAGTTCATTCATTCATGTTATAAATGATATAATTAAAATAATCAATTGTGGTGGAGGACATGGTTGGGAGTGCAGTAAAGAAGGAACAAAAAATAGTTTACAACTGTTTATTTGCCTACGTTTCGCTCCACTTTGCAGGGCTAAAAAAGAAACAAAATAGTCCGAAATATGTAGACTAAATTTTGTATTGTTAACATAGGATACAAAAAAGTAAACCGAGGTGGGTTTAATATGTATGTACATATAAGTAAAAAATAACATAAAAAAAAAAATAAGAATAAGATATACTATAACAAGTATATGTAAAGAAGAAATAACCTAGACTATTAGATTTAAAATTAATAGATGTTATAACAAGTAAAAATATAAAATTAGATATAGGGGATGGGAAAACTAAGGAAATAAGATGAGAATAAATAAAGGTAAAGTAAGAATAAATAAAAGTATAATAATAATAAATACATAAAAAACAAATCAGAACCACTTATTGGTTGGGTGAAAAAAAAGTGAGGCGAAAAAGTGGGAAGAAAAGGGTGAAAAAAGTGGGGCGAAACGTCTGTGAATAATTACTTGTTAACTATTTTTCGATCCTTTTTGATCGCACCTCTGACCACATTCAGAAAAATAAGGTTAATTATTTATATCGATAATAAAATTATTTAATTAAAAATAACACTATTTCTCCTAAAGGACGAAATGCTACTATGCACTCCTTAACCAAGGATGGTTTTTCGTAAAGTTTTCTATAATAATAAAAATTGGTATAGTAGTCGGATGACTTCAGACAAAATTGTAAATGTTTGAAAATGAATTAATAAAATTTCTTATTATTCGCTCAGATTCAAACAGCTTTCTGTGTGTTAAAATGCACAGATGCAAGTGATTTTACTTTTTTTAAGTGATGAATTTACTTTACTAAACTTCATCCCACCATAGCAGACCGTATTTCAACTAAGAGTCGCCTGTGAGAATCACCTGGCGAAGCTGCAAGTGCACACCATAGGTCAGATGAATGTAAACTGCGCGACAGCCTTCATCTCATTTGATTGCAGCTAAGCTTTTGAGAGTGTATCCCATCCGCTCCTATTCCGCCGACTGGTGGAATTCAGGTTTCCCGCCACACTAACCGACTGATTGGAAGCTACCTTAGCGGAAGATCTTTCGTTGTATGGTTGGCGTGAGTATACCTCTCCAGTCCCACCACTTGCGGTGTGCCTTAAGGCTCAGTACTAGATCCCATACTATTCGTAGTCTTTAGGCGTCAGTAGTAGCAACAGAGCACCCAAACGTAGCAGCCTATGCGGACAACATCGGCATCATCGGCATCCATCATCAATGCCAAAGCAGCCCTAACCCTAGGATTAGGGTTAACCCTTGAAAAACGGACGCCATCGTGATGCCCCAGAAAGGAAAGAAGCCACTACCTATCTCCTCCAAAGTCGACGAAGTTGACCAGTGGATTTCTACCTCTATCCTCTACCTGGGCGTCACACTGGATAGGCAACTCACCTTCACCAGTCACGTTCAGGAGAGACTCAAGCAGGCCCTTCTGAAAACCTATAGACTACACCACCTACTTGAGTCCTCCCTACTATCTCTTAGGCTGAAGCTGCAAATATATAATGGCATCATCCGACCTACAATGCTCTATGGTGCACCACTACTGCAACAACTCTACAAGACCACGCTCCAAAACTGCAGAACTACCAGAACTCCGTCCTCCGGCGGAGTATATAGGCCGGAGGCACATCAAATTCTTTGATAAGCTGAAGGTCTGTGCCACCTGCTATTAAGGGAAATCGCCCCTCCAACAAGACCTGCGAGGCGTCGATGCTCGATACCCTTGGTTGACGTTCTCGCCGAGGGAAAGACTTCAATTTCTGCAGTTTGAATTCACTACACCTCCACCACCAGTCAGAATGGTCCCTCCCCATTCTTTGTAAGTCCCCCGGCTATCGTGCTTCCATTGTACACCCGCCCTCAGCGGACCCTGTAAATCTTTCTTATAATGCCATGCGCCAAAACAAGATTTATTGTAAAATATGTATATATATTGTCTGTTGTATATATTGTATTTGTTTGTAAATAAAGATATTGAGGAGGTTAGAAAAAAAAAGACGAAAGTTTCTTGCAAGTATCCTCGCCTCTATTGTACCGGTTCTTTAATTATAAACAATTTTACTTATTTCCACCCAAGTTTTAGTATACACACATAATTTCTGTAACTTTTGCCCCACTCAATTGCTTATACTATGAAACAAACACTCGGATACCGCGGTACTTTAAAAGAAAATGTTTAAAAGATATTAAACGAATATGTTATATGAAAGCGTTTTGTTATATTATCATTTTATTTTATGACTGAATCTTTCTTTTAAAATAATAGTCATTTATATCATTTGCACCATAAATTGTTAATAGTAACAATTCATTCATTTCCTTTATTTTATATAAATATATGATTCGCTTCATGTTCATGATGAATATTACAATTAAATCCTGTTCAATTTCGAACACATTAATAGCCTCGGAAAACCATTTATTTAATGTGAACAAAGCGCTCGAGCAAATTATCTCTTTCAGCTCTATCAATCCGCGTCAATGCTTTATCTAATTAACTTGTCGAATATAATTAGTGTAGGGTGATATATTTTCAAATAAAAACTAAAAAAAAAAAATCATGGTTTTATTTCCTCGATAATTTAAGTTCCATAATGATACCGATTACCAGAGTTTATAAAAGAACAGATCCACTAAATTTATATTTATCAAAGTGATATAAACTATTTTGTTTATATTATTTAACCAGCTTTATTTTATTAAATTAAATCTCTATCACTACAACCTATGAAGGGTTAGGGGTGCAGTACTTTGTAAAGAAGCACTGTTACTAGACCAACGGTTGTGCAAGGAGATGATTTGGTCAGAATCACGCACGACCGCCAGATTTTTACCCCATTTATTGTATTTATGTTTATTATATTATATCTACTTCATCAAATTGATTTTATGTTAGTTTAAACATATTATTTTGGTAATTTTTTTATTATTAGTTTTTTATCTAATATAAAGTTTAGTAGTACTACTGTTATCATTTTCTTTTTTTTTCTGTATACATGGTATGAATGAACCAATAAAAAAAGTGATTCGAATCACTTAGATTACATTTAATTACAAAATTTAGTACTACACTAGGATCTAATATGCATGTTAGATACATTTTATTATGTATAGTTACAGGAGTAGCATTACAATTCTAAAATAAAAAAAAAATTGCAACTAAAGAAAAATGAACTAAAGCATAAAAAAAAAAAAAAAAATGTAAAAGTAATGAATTAAATATTCATAATTATATTATATGATGAACTATATTTATGTTTGCCTATACACATATAAATATTGGGAGATATGTTATGCTGTACATTATGTTATACCTACAATTAAGTGTGCTGAAGTACGAGTTGCGATACATTACGTTTTATACTAAATACTGTATGAACATTCTGGAAATGATAATTAAGAGAAATTAATTCCTTATGTCTTAGAGAAAAGTGATATGTATCACAGAACAAAATAATACATAATCGGAAAGTTTTTTTATTTAATTTTATGTTTTAAAAAAAGTAATATATAATAATGTTTAAAAATACAAAAATATTTAAGCCTGTGTACAACTTAAATATTCAATATACGGTGATTTTAAGTCACCTACTCAAAGGACTTGAAATTGCCCTGTAAATTGGTTTCGGGCTGGAATAGTGATTTCAATTTCATTATAATTTATTAGTACCTTAAATATGAATAGCATACAAAAATAATTAATTTAAACTTTTCTTATAAATCTAAGGTTTCTCGAAAATAGACATGGTGAAAGCCCAAAGTGCTTCTATAGATATTTTTCAGTTTAATTTGTTCACGAATAGTTTGCCTAAATTCCAACTACCGTAAATTATCAGTGAGGTTCGATTTATTCTAATATTATTTTCTAATTAGTTTTCCTTCTCCAAATCCCTGATTCATTGCCCTATTCTGGGCTGAGAACTTTACGTTAATTTTTTTTTAATCTTTGAGACAACGCTCAGTTTTTTTTTATTTATCCATGTCTTACTACTAATTTTATATAATGTATATCCATAGTTTCAACTTTCTTTGGTCTTACAATATGGGTCAATGAAAAAAAGCTCTGTTCACACTGGAAAATACTGTTCTTTCAAGGTATTTGAAGCTAATAAATCGCAGAAAGGTTTAATAACTACCCTTCTGTTTTTCTTACTCTTTTGTTTTTTCTTGGTGAATACTGTGGCTTACAACTATATTATAACAGAGTAATAATTTATTTGTTAGATTTTTTTCTTGACTCTAGGGAAAATAGAATAATTTCTTCGATTTGGATACAAATCCAAAAGTCTTTATATTGTCTAAGAATGAGTTTATAACAAATATTCTTACTCACGGCGCCATATTTGTTAAAAAAGAGTCTCTTTTTTTTCTTTTGATCGTTATTTCAGTACTATAAAAATATACTATGTTTTCTAAACAAGAAAGGCTCAAAGAAGGACTAAATATGATTATATATGTTTTATTTATTATATACATAATATTTGCTGGTAAATTACTTAAGCTTCGCAAGAATGCTATTCGTGACCTCCATATTTTAATAACATACCGTAAACAGGTCTCGAAATCTGTGATTCCATCTTGCTGAGCATACCTGGAATTTTAATGAAAAAAATATTGAAATAATATTCTTTCATTTCCATTTGTTACTAAAACTGATAATTTACTGTAGATAAGTAATCTAGATCAAGGCATATTAGGATACCTCAAACTAACCTTCCTCCATTTTTATTTTTTTCTCGAATTATCATTATATCTCTTCTATCTCAAAATGTATTCAGCAAGATCTAAATATCCTGCTTATATTCTTGTTAATAAATACGTGTTCCAAAAGATAAGTCCGCAATATTAGATTTCATCGAAGGTCTAGCTACATAACATATTAGCTTCCAAATGGATTCCTGATATCCTCGTTATGGCGTTCGAAAATAAGCTGGCCCGAGGATCTTTTTATACATAATGGCCAGTCTTAGACGTGTTAAAAAAAGATCTCTACTACTCATTGTAATGCAATACTTTAATTATTGAGTCCGTAAGATACATATTTATAAAATTAGCACTGGTCGATGAAGTTCAGTAAAATCGCTCTTACACTTGAATTTTTTTTTCTAGCAGATGAGATTTAAGCTAGAGCGAATATCCCACAGAGTTAGGACACGGTGTGGGGTTGTAAGGTATCAGCTGGGAAATTCAATGACACTCAATCTCCCTGACCGCGTAACTAGATCACGCGTTATTGAAACCACGTTTAATAATTTTTCTGCCGGCTCCACGGTGATCAATTGACGACTTTAGTTCGTTGCTACCAGAACGTGTATTATTTCACCTGCATTATAACTTCGACTAATGTAAATGTGAGTATGATAAAATAATGAAAAAAATAAAAGCTCCTTATGTATAAGAAGTACTATATTTCTATAGATAAAGTTATTGAAACTATGACCTTAAGGATGGTGGTGGAGTATTCCGAAATATTAAATTTTAAAAATGTGGTACGGTGCGTGTATCATACAACTTAAACATACCACACTACTATAAATTTAAATTAATCCTCGCTTATTTCAGAAAAGTTGTTTCTATATTATTCACTATGGCAATACTTTTCCGCGTTAATTTTCGAAATGGCCTTTCATTTGAAAGATTGACTTACTCCGACTTCAAGAGTTAGGGCCGCCGGTAGCTCAGAGGTTGGACTCAGTCTTACCAATTTGATTTATTGGCGGTGCCGGTTCAAATCCAGCCCGGGGCGTTCCCTTTTTACACTTGATTTACAAATTCGATTACAATTGCCATGTTCATACAGTTGAAATACAAATACAGTTGAAATTACAAAGTGAGAAATTTACATATATACATGAAATAAAAATACAGTTGAAATTACTAAGTGAGTAATTTACAATCACAATTACCATTACATGTTAACAATTACAATTTACACTTCACAAATTTATTACTGTTGTGGAGTCTTTTTTCTGTCTTGAGTTTCTGATCATTTCCTATACACATGAAGAGAATCGGTGTGACTCCAGAGCAACCCAGTAAGAATGTGCCCAACAGCGAGATCACTTCAGCAGCAGCGACACATCGGTGCATCCTCCCTTCTTCATGAAATGAGTGGGTGAGTCGCGTATGGCCTATCCGAAGACGGGTTAATACATCTCTGTAGCAGATTCATGTTTCCGGCCGGATTTGATTAAATTTTATGGTAGAGCTTGGAATGATGTAGGATCTTAAAAAGTCAATCTATGGTATGTTTGTTATCCTGCAAGATGGGATGGGAGATCATCAGGTATATTATATAAAGATTTGAGGGAGTAAAAAAATTGTTTTAATAATTTAATTCATTTGAAAAAAACATGGCAGAAGTATAAAAATATAACAGTTTACTAAAATTTAAATTCTGCTCTGAACTGTTTATTCAATGCTTAATAATTATAGAATGATTTATTGAAAATAGAAAGAATTATTTGTGAATTTAGTCTTTCAATCAATGGAAAGGCTCATTTAAAGGTTATGTGAAAATAAAAAATAACCATTCAGTAACTATGGTGACAAAAAACATGTATTTACTGGAAAAAAATCCGTAGACACTTTATTTATGCGTTTTTGATCATTCTATGTAAAATATTATTTTTTTCTAAAATTGTTCACATTCCAACCGTATATTAATTAAAAATTAAATCTGTACTGCTACAACCCATGAAGGGTCAGGGCCTCAGTACTTTATAAGGGGGAACAGCTATGTTACTAGAACAACGGTTGTGCAAGGAGGTGATTTGGTCAGAATCACGCTCGATCGCCAGATTTTTACTCAATTAAGAGTACTCAATTTAGGAGGCTGGGTGGATCTTAGGAAGGCTCCAGAACCAACAAGAGTTGACTCACGGTTAAAGTGTAACAGAAAACAATTATCTCACCATTTTATTTGTTGTCGTGTTAGGTTACTTGCTCGTAGTTTGTTTTTCGATTGTGTTAGTACTATTTTGGATGTTTTTATAACTAATAAAGTAATAGATGACAATAATAATAATGTAATGACAGTTGTCAATTAGCTCATCTTGATTCTCTTCCTCAAAAGTTAGACCCTCAGTAGCCAAACTTGTACACAACTTCCACTTTTCACTCAATGCTCTATAAATTACTTTAGTGAAACTTAGAAGTAAACAATAACATGAAGTTTTGGAAGGAAGTTGCCTGAAAAATCCGATAGGGGCTCTTATGCATTTGACATTTAACATGAATTTAAATAAGGCTGCTCACAATCCTATACTAATAACATATAACAGGGTAAAACATTTTACATTTAACATATCATGAATACCCCTATTAGCTAAGATATTCATACACACTCGAAATCGAAATTTTCAAGTATATATAAATATAAAAATACATAGGTAAATGAATGTAAAAAATGTTGGCCTGAAACACATAATCGACCGTTAAGACCTTTTGACTATATGTGTAGTTAAATAAAGTTTTTTTTTTTCTCTATAGCAACTTTTTTTAAAATACAACTCTCTGTAAAACAAAGAGATGACTAACTTTAAATAGTGTCTTATTTTTATGTTTCCTTGCCGATTTTTTTATTTAAACGTTTGCATAACTTAAGTAAATTAAATTTTAAAAAATAATTCTACCAAGAATGTTTTAATTAATATTCTAGTTTTGACTAACCACTAGGAAGATTGTTGAATGTTTTAACTGAAGATTCTTTCTAATGAGGTTTTTTATGAAAATAACCTTATTGATTTTTACGTTTCGAGGTTCTTACACCCATCTTCTGAATATCTGACCCTGTATAATTAACTTGAACCATTTCCTTATTAAAATTTTGTCAACATTGATTATGATTTATAT
>NW_027109400.1:71896-76133 GCF_000696795.3 Halyomorpha halys
TATATAACATTTTAGTAAAATATTTTTATCGGAATACGCTGAAGAAGTTATCGGAGATTACCAGTGTGGTTTCAGGCGATATTTTTGGACTATTGATCACTTTCTTTTATCACTGTAAATATAGTTAGAACACAGCGGGGTAGTTCATCAGCTTCTAATAGAATTTAAAAAGGCTTACGGTAGTATTGACCCTCAGAAGCTGTACACTATTTTGATTGAACAGGGAAGAAGTCAGTATATCTAGTAGGAACGTTAATAAACGTTTAATAAATTCCAATCGATAATCATTATTCTATGAATAACATTTTGCCATATTTTGCTAGGCTTCCTTAGGGCTAAATGAGAATAAGAAAAAAATCATTGCAAAATTTGATAAAACAATAAAATACAAATAAAAAGATAGTAAAAAAAAATCATATAAGAAAGAGTAATACAGTAAACTAAAGGAATATAAATACGTCATTCCTCGTCAACTCAACAAACTTTTAAACCTAACCATCTCAAATCTTCATAAAATTTGGTATAGATGTGAAAAAATGTCAAATTTTATTGCGATATATCCTTTGGTTTTTGAATTACGGACCCGTAGATCCGTAAAAAACATGGAACAAATTTTGGAATTACTATAAACGTTTTCCTAATTTACCTGAAGATATGGGATGGATATCATTTTACGGTATATTCCATGCCCTTTCTTATGATATATAACAATATATATGCAAGGATAAGTTACAAGTATTTAAAACATAATTTAAAATTTGAATTTTATTTTATCCTCTCAGTTATTACATACCAATTCATCCTAACACTATTCTCACCACGTATCCCGATGGTACATGCCTATTGTGAGTGAACAATGATCTTTATATTGTATCCTAAACCATCCAATCCTACATCACCACCCTTGAAGAATGGTGCCAAAACTGGAGGATTAAAATAAATTCAAATAAATCCCACCAAATCACATTTACGTTTCGTCGTAAACCCTTCACCTCTTCCCCCACAGTATCCTTAATAATACTCCACTTATTCCTGTCGAACAGATCCGTTATTTAGGACTACATCTGGACAAATGACTGACATGGAATCTTCATACATGACTGAAAAGACAGGGGACTGCTCGTCGATTCCGACTATTACAAAATTTACTAAACAAACGTTATAAACTGGCAATCCATTACAAAAGACTGATCTACATGACTATTATAAGGCCTATCTGGACATACGGAGTTGAGCTTTGGAGTTCCACTAAACCATCAAATTCCTCCCGAATCCAATCCTTGCACTCCGAAATCCTTAATGCTCTTTACTTTGTCACGAATCAAATCATCCATCAGGACCTCAATGTTTCATATGTTGCCGATTTGGCCAGAACCAGATACCCATCCTTCCATAATAAACTTCCCAACCACAACCACCCAAGCCCACTTGTTTCTAACCTGGCTTCTCCTTTATTACCTATAATGAATTATAACCCTCCTAGGCGTCTGAAAAGAAGATGGATTCAAGAACTTCTCCTCTAGAAATGTTGTAACATGTCACTATGTTACCTACAGCAAATTTACTTGTTGTATATATGTTTATACAGTTGTAAATAACAATAAATAAATTATTAAAAAAATATACATATTATCCTCAGAAAGTATGAAAAATAATAGGCAAAATATAAATTAGTGACGGAAAACATTAATAACTATAAAGTTTAACTCGTATAAATCCAACACTTTATTCATACCAGCTATTACAGCAATGTTAATATAAAAGTTTTCATGATAATAAACTTGACCGAGACATGAATAATGATTCTGATAATGAGCAAGGATGTATATTAGGAAGTTCTTTTATTTTCGTTAGAATATGATTGCATTAAAAAGTTTTATGCAAATATTTTTAACGCATTTTGAGAATGAACGCAAAGCACTGGTGAGTACAGCCTCTTTTTCTCCATTTTTTGTTTGTGTTTTGTGTCAGTCAGTTAGTGATTGTGCTCACGAGGTTTGTTGACTCAAATAATTTAGTTACTTATACTCAGTCAAGTCTGAGTCTGTTTGTGTGTGTCTGCCACCTTTTTTGCCGTTCTGTCGGTCTCAGGGTCCTAAATAATGAGTTCGTACAATATTTAAGGCCGTCAAAAAATTTGATATATCTCCTCGATATAAATTCTGTCACAGTCTGTGGTTTGAATGTCGTATGTATGTGGTCCGTCTTTGCTCTTTGAAGTGAAATATGTCTCACTATACGTCTCAGTATACCACTCTAAAACTGTTGGCCGTTGAGCGTGCTCTGTTAGTCATCATAGGTGCTGCGTATAGCAGGGCTGACATCAGCCCTCTTTTGTAGATCATTAATTTGAGGCGGAGAGAAAGATTAGGAAAAGTAAGCAGGTGATTATCCCTATAAGACTTGTTCCTGGACTGCATGATCTACTTATTACAGTGGCGAGCTAGTGTCAGGTATCTGTCAAGGGTGACACCTAGATACACTGCCTGCTGGTCTATTCTCGTACCCTGCCACTTTATGGACTCTAGGGAGAGGACTATTGTTCTTCTAAAAGGAGAAAATAATACAGTCGGTTTTCTTGGGATTAACTGTAATATCCAGTCCTTCTTGAACATTTACAAGCCTTCTCCGTTTGCCATAGAGCTTTCATTCATTCTATCTCTGCTTTCATTGAACTACTGTAGATGGCTATATCGTCGGCTATATATATTAACATTGACGTAATAGTTCATAGTATGAATAAATTGTTGAATTTATAGGAGTGGATCTTTAGTTTTTAATTTGTTTAACAATGAAGCAAATTCCGGCTAATAAGAATAACTTTGAAAATGGGTAACTTCTCAGAAAAATAAAATATAAATTTTAAATCAGGTTTAGAGACATGTTAACTCACCAATATAACCCATATTGTTGCATATCATAAATGAAATGGAATGTACTGTAAAATGACATCCATTCCACGTATTTAGCTGAATTAAGGAAGTTTTTGCACCAATTCCAAAACTTTTAGTTCTCTGTTTTTAGTCCCTTTATGGGGACGTAACGGCTCCGTCTTTCAAAAACCAGTGGACATATCTAAATCGAATTTCATATTTTTCCAATTCCATACCTACACAACATCTATACAAAATCTGATGAACAACTGAGATGGTGAAGTACGAAAGTTTGTTGAGTTCATGTCGAATAGCCCAAATATTAATGAATAGAAAACAATTATATTTGTATTCCTTAAGTTTACCTCTCTCTTATATACTTTTCTTACACTCTCTTTATTAATATTCTATCGTATATTTTGCAATGCCTGTTTCTGGATCTAGAAAACCCCTACAAAGTGGAGCTGAACGTCGGTTTCTAATCAATAGTTTTCTTACTATTTTTGCTTTCCTTGATCACCCTCTGATCTACCTGCCAACAATAAAATATTTTAGATTTTTCATATGATCTAACAATTTATTTTATAAATAATTACATCCGGTGTGTTTAAATATTGTAAAATATTAAATATAGCATTTTTATTTCTTGTATTGTAAACCAAAAATTATAAAATGATTATGGTTTTACTTACACTAATATTATTGGTATTCTACCTAATTTTGAGAAGATGCTATTGTAACTTGATTTATTAATTCTAAACGTTCAAAAATAATAATCCCATCGTCTGAGCTACCTGAGCTTTTGAATAAAATAAGATCTCTTAATCAACACCACCCAGTTAAATTCCCTAAACAATTTTTTTTTTACCTTAACTACATTGATATCTTCACATAATAACTACATCATGGGTTTGTTTGTCGTAATTTATTTTCTTACACAATTTTAATTAAAACATTCTTATCGGAAATCTCTGTG
This sequence comes from Halyomorpha halys, assembly GCF_000696795.3. Classification (NCBI taxonomy): domain Eukaryota; kingdom Metazoa; phylum Arthropoda; class Insecta; order Hemiptera; family Pentatomidae; genus Halyomorpha; species Halyomorpha halys. The sequence goes on from NW_027109400.1 coordinate 75,746, forward strand.
GCGGACAAATCGACGGAAATATATATTAAACGTATCAAGAAAATCTGTGCCAATTTGTAAGGCACAGACTCACGAATAAGACGTTTTGATCAAGATTGAATAAAATCGTTATACGAGAGAGAAAAAAGTCAGTTAAGACGTTATGAAATAGACCTAATTAAAATGAATTTGAAAACTGCCCAGATACAATCGATATAGTTCAAGTTTTTTGTGAGAACACTACATTTGCATATAAAAGTTAAATCATCGGACGACAATCAATATAGCTCTAGAAGCCCAAAAGTAAACAGTGATAGTTGTTTTTTCAAACCACATTTCCTATATTATAGTATAACATATGCTATATAATATTGTCAAATATAAATACGAACATACATATATACATATA
>NW_027109400.1:76358-77026 GCF_000696795.3 Halyomorpha halys
ACCGAATAATCATAATTTTTATGTTGGCTTTTTGTTAAAGTATCAATAAGCAGTATTTTTAAAAAAAAATGTAATCATAAGATTATGTATTTTGTTATCAGCCCTCGGGTAAAATAATTTTTAAGTATTTCTATATATTTTTTTGGTGTACCATTATATAGGCATTACTTTATGCAAATTTTATTTTTAGATCTGAGGATATGATATAAAAGAAAACGTTAAAATATATTTTTTTATTTTTATAATACCTTTGCTCACTAAGCAAGATCCCTGCATTTTCTGGATACGGGTCCGGCTGTGGAAGATAATTATTTATTTTGCTATATCAGCCGTTGTTTGACCCTAGGGCTGGAAAACTCTTCTGAGGCACACACAGTGGAGGTTATTGTGGTTAACTTTGATTGGAGAATTAAAAAAAAACAGAGTGGTTGAGAATGTTCTGGCCAAATGAATTATAAACCCAAGACACTTCATGAGTTGATACGGATTTTTATATAATATAGTAATATTAGAAAGTATTGGCCAGAACCAGATACCCATCCTTCCATAATAAACTTCCCAACCACAAATATACAAACCCACTTGTTTCTAACCTGGCTTCTCCTTTATTACCTATAATGAATTATAACCCTCCTAGGCGTCTGAAAAGAAGATGGATTCAAGAACTT
>NW_027109400.1:77131-84805 GCF_000696795.3 Halyomorpha halys
ATATTTACGATAATTAATTCCAAATCATAAGATAAACTACCCAGGATCCACCCAGAGCAATGTCCGTGGATTGAATGCAGAAGCGGCAGTGAGACACAACAGACACCCCGCAGACCCCGCCCTTATCAGGAACTGTGCCCAAATGCTTACCACACCACCTCTCTTATCTCCCTGTATAACCGGCTAATTACTGTTGGACAAATAGAGACACCATATCTCTACCTTGTCGGTCCCGCGGCTTTATGTTTAAAATTCATTCTAACACCGGGTTATCGTACATCAAGCCTCTAATAGCATAAATTAAATTGAAGGTGTTTGCTTGCTTCTTTAAATTTAGGGTCATAAAGAATTAACAGCCAGCAGTTTTTAATCTAGCAGTTTATTCTGAGCTCTGAATATGAAACACTTTTAAGAATATCTCTCATTAAAACGATTCCTTCATTTAAAGATAAATTTTATTAAATTTATTATAATTCTAAATTTCTGATATCTATAATATATGTGTATGACTAGTTTCATAAGTTTTTGAATTTTTTTTATTAATTCTATAACATTTTAACCTTAAATAAATGGTTTACATCAGAATAAAAAAATGTTTGTACATTATTGTAATATTTGTACATTTATATCACATTTTTACATAAATTAAAAATTTTGGAAATTCGATAAATTTTGGTTCAATTTTTTGATCTATAAATAAATAAATCTGTATAAATAAAAGTATTTTTTTACATCATGTCAGTTTAGAAATAAAATATAGAATATTTTGTTTTTAATTGATACAAATGGAAGATAAAATATTTTAAGCTCTATAATCTATTGATAATAGAGGCCAAACCAGGTGAAGGAAGGTATTGATAACAGTGTAAAAGTGAGTATTGTGTATATAAGAACATTGGTTAAAATTTTAAGTAGATCCAATAAGAATATAAATATTTGTAAATAGAAAATTATTTTTAGAAAATTGGTTTTAAAAAAACCTGTATAATATTAATTAATAAATATATTTACTTTTAAAGATGACTAATTTGGAAAATTTGCCTGTGATAGGCAAATGCAACAAAAATTATAATAACTTGGATAATTCAATTGTAAAGTTTGTTAAAGAAACATAGTGTTATGTGTTGAGGGAATTGTAAGTAAACAATATGATTATTTTAGAATTCTCCTTGATAATGGCCTGAGGGCCGAAACGTCGGAGAAAAGTAAGTTTGAAAGTTGTAAGATAAGGGAAAAAATTTTTTTTAGGAGGCGATATATATTCCACAAATATTAATTCAATGGTATAATTCCTAACACTGAGCCTTCATTGAGTTGTCATTATATTTACAAAATACCATTACTAACATTGATGGAATAATAACATTTTTTTATGTCATCCAAACTGATTTAGATCATAAATACAATTTAGTATTGATTTTCTAGCAAACCGCTTAGTTTTTGAAATACTATGGCTGAGTGCACCAACATGCCTTCGAGATTGCCTATTGGTTGTCACTACGCTATCAAATGAGGGAAGTCTTGTATTTAAAAGAGCAGCTATTGAAGTCAATATAAAGGTTTCTTATCTATTAATTTACTGAACGAGACCTTTCATTTGTGGAACAGAGCTAAGGAAATGAAAATTAAAATCGTTCGGTGTCTTTTTCTATATCTTGAAGAGTAGACTGGACTTTCCGGTCTGACTCCCTCTTATCAATGAATGGTCCAAATTAGATTTTAGTCGCTATTTTGAATGAAGAATCGGTTCAAAAATGTTCATATACTCTTTCTCTTAAATTATTCTGAGTATAATGTAATAATAATATTTTATTAATATTGAGAGACAATAATTTGAAAATTTTATAATTGATATTTTAAGGCATTTGCCATAAATTTTAATTATTTTTTAAATTTAAATATTTATCATATCATATATATTCAATAACAAAAAGCAATTGCTCTTATATATTAAATAATCTGTTATCTAGAAATCTGTAGATTTTTATTTATTTTTTGAGGTTAAAAACCTTACTCATTATTGCACATGGTCAATCAACGATCTTTCGGAAATTATTTCTTATCCTCGAAAATTATTTATTTTTTTTTTTCTTTATGTATGAAAATGAACCGAATAATCATAATTTTTATGTTGGCTTTTTGTTAAAGTATCAATAAGCAGTATTTTTTTTAAAAAATTTAATCATAAGATTATGTATTTTGTTATTAGCCCTCGGGTAAAATAATTTTTAAGTATTAGATTCGATCTTTTAAATCAGAAAGAAATATTAAATCATTTTTTACTTTTCTGATTGTTCAACGAAAAAAAAAATTATTTTTGTTTTATTACAATATAAGGTCTCGGCACAGTAATAGTTAAAACATTTAAAATAAAAATAAGCGAACTGTATTACCCCTGAACTAAAATTGTTTGTATTAGAAATAGTTATGTTTAGAGACATTTACAATTCATTGATTTTAAAATAAGAAATAATAACTATATTGATCATTTGTTATGTAAAGTACTAATCGTAATTTCAATCACGAAAACCTAGCTAATTTAACAGTAATTAAATCAATTAATAAGTATTTTAAAGTCTTAATTAAATGAATATTTGTTCGAATAAGTAATAATAAAATAGGCGTGAGAAGAGAAATATAAATCTCTTTAGTAGTAAATAGATTTATTATTTAATGTTCTGGTTTATTTTATTTAAAAATTATTTATCTCGATCGCTTCATCATATTTTTGTCATAGAAGTATTACTCGATTTTCTTCAGCCTTCGCGATCTATTAAGTTTTTCGCTCACATAAGAAACACAGATTCTCTGAAATATTTTCACTATAAATTGGCCTGAAAGTTAGCTCTAGCCACCAATTAAATAAAAAAAGTCAGATTAATAAGCGGTTTTTGCCAACAGTTGGTGGCAGTTGGTCGTATTGAAGAAGTTTCTCTGTGTGAGGTCGCACATGGGCCCACGCGTTGTTCACCATCTGACCCCTTCCACTAGAAAAAAATAGATGTTTTGACTATTTATATTTCCTAGGTCTCTACAACTAAGTATTTACAATCGTTTTTTAGAACGGTTTGTGGCATAATTCAGCTAATATTCTGATTATTTTTATTTTTTATGAACTACCAAAACATTATTTTTTAGAATGCGGCACAGTTGCATTTTTAAATTCATACATACGCCGGTTTCCCATTAGATTAGGTTGGTGCATATGAAATTTAATTTTTTAAGTGATTTATAATTTTAAGGGATTTTTAAGTGAATATATAAAACTTCATATATTTTTTCACATGTTGTTTATTTAATCAAAATATGTTCCATTCGCTTATTGTATTGACACTTTTCCCAGTGGGACTTAAAAGTCTAAAAATTCTGATCAATAAATTCAGATATCGAATTTTTCAGTCTTCATTTTTATACTGCTTAGCCCGTTTGCTAACGAGGGATCCGGAGAATAGGCTGGGTGCTGCAAAACTTACAGCTTCTTCAGCACTATTACCAAGTTTATACACATACAAAAAAAATACACGGATATCTGTGGAATTCATATTGATAAAAAATTCAAAACAAATGACAAATAGGAACACTTATGAGAAAATCACCTTTGTTGAAATGCAACTCTGTCGATGGGCATTACGAATATAAACCAGGTTTTATCGAAAATAAAAGCATAACAAAAACAGGTAGGGGAATATTTGCATGTAAAAAAAATCCGACATTTCATGTGCACCGGGTTAGCTCTCCACCCTAAACCTTACAATTTTTGGAATTTTCATTTTATTTCCATTAGGTCATAGCAGTAACATGTGATATAATGTTTAGGCTATTGTTGATTTTGGTACCTTCTTCACTGCGCTTAATTGGAATTGGATATATTTTATGACATTTTGTTAATATTTGTTAAATTCTGTCCGACACTTTTAAATAGATTGTCCAGGAGGAGAAAAAAGTTATTTATTTCACCCCAAATTTCAATTACTTAAATCAAAACTATGTATTGTCATTAGTAAAAATTAATGAGTCTGCCAGCTATAGAAGCCGAGGCTGCTGCTGGATATCCTGTTATAAGTTCTATATTTATCAATACTGTTATTGTCACTCTAAAATTTTATTTTATCTTAATTTCTTTTTTTTCTCTTCATCTTTTTCTTAAATTTTACTTGCCTTTTTTCATTAGAAGACAATTATTTTGTTAAATCCATAAATGCCATTGATTTTGTTATTAATGTTTCGTTTATCTTTTATTATTTTAATCTATTTATTGTATAGTAACGTTTTATATACCGAGGGTTGTCTTTTGTATGAGACTATACCCCCCCAAAATGAAATTTTAAAAAAATATGTTCCTATTACATTAACCATGTAAGACCCACCAGACCGATCTGGTATCCAATAAACAAATAAATATTTTTAAAACGTAACATTTTCTGTTAAAATAATAATAATAAAGGCTTAGTGAACGCTAAAGTTCAATGTTGATGGAACCAATCGCTGTCTGCATACGTCCTGCTCATTAGAAACAAAATTAGTGTGGGAGTATAAAGAATTTGTCAATAATTGTGTGTAGATTAGATTAGATTTTTATTCAGGGCGATCAACATCTAGGTTATTACACCCTTTTTACTTTATTTATCTTCTTGTCTTTGACATTTGATAGTTGAATGTAGACTATTTCCTTTTTACACTGGTCGATATTGGTGGATTATATTTTAGTATAAAGTTGAGTTTCTTTTAGAAATTTTATTATTTTGTCTATGGATTCTGCTGAGTCTGTAAGGGCCAATTCTCTTGTACGAGGAATTTTATTATTTTCGAATGATGATCGCTTGACGAAATGATGATCATTCTTCAATTATATGCTTTATTGATAATGGGGACTGAAAGGTTTGGCATATAGGTTGGTCCTCTTTTGTGATTAAGTGGAGGTGTGTTAATTTGGAATGTCCTATTCTTACTCTTGCAACAAACACTTGTTCTCTTCTGTTTCCCCTTATGGCACTTGTCCACTTTTGTGTGTTTTTTTAACTATTGGGCGTATAGAGCGTTTGTCGAACGTTGAAGTTGTCGAAAAAGAAAGCGAGCTGCTTCAGAATCCATCGTTATGGGGCCTCATGTGGTCGAGGCGCAAGTCTTAGCAATCTGAGAACTACGGACGGTTCCGGCCTGGGATGTGAACTTTTTTTATTCCGTAGCGGTCCCGTGAAATTTTGAATGTTGACTTTCAATATATTTCTGTCGCTTATCAATAAAATGTTATATATAGTAGATCTGTTATTTTTATTACTATTTTTCTTTTTCTGTTCTTGATGACTTTGCTCGCTAGATGTCACTAAAATACAGCCTGCTATGCTCAAGTTGAATTCAGAAGCCTAAAGATTATTCCACTGTATGGTTAGCCTTATTTTAGATTTTCATTGGTTATTCTATGATTGGTAACAAACAGTGCTCCTCTTACTGGAATTGTACTGAAATTCCAATAGTAGTACCAAAAATATTTTCGACAAATAGATTATTAATGATACTGCAGACTGAGATGTTGTTAGTTGTAGATCTTAACTACAACGAAGGACTGTGAAAAGGTGAAAGAATATATTATAATAATATATTTAATAAAAATACAATATTTATAAATATTAATGGTTGCCACATACCGAAAATTTGTAATTATCCTATGTGCTCACCTCAAAATATTACAAAAATACTGAATAGTATAAATTCAGTATAATGTACAAATATAATGTAGTACAAATTTTGAAGATAAACATATTTTTAAAAAACTCATTGAGCATAAAAAAAATAAAAACAAAAAAAAATTAAACCTAGTCTGTCAGAGATTGTATCAAAAGGACAAACCCAGTTATCAATTGAGATCTGAAGCATATTTTTTGGTTTAACCTAACAGCGTAGACGAAGCGGAGTGTCAGGTTTAATAAAGAGGGCCTAAAAAAAAAAAATTAACAAACTTCTATTTAAAGAAAAGAATAAAATAAATAAGCAATCTGTTCGGACTCTAAATCTGTTTGTTTGGAATGAAGCTTTTGAATGTCAATAGCAAACCTTGTTACAATGAAACCGTACCCCATTTCCCATGGGATATGACGAAAGAGCGAATGGATATTGCAGCATTGTGCAACCATTGCTTCATTGAATTAAAAGACTGCCCTGTACAGTGGTTTAAATTTTTGTATTGTTTATTAAAAAATAGATAAAGAGATTGATACAAAAAAGTAGATTTCGTACTGTAAATATTTATTTCAGTGTCATTTCGTTTAACTGTTGACTAAATCTACTAGCTTTCCTGCATAGTTATAAAGTTTAATTTCGCAGAAATAGAACTGATTTATTTATTTATTTAAAAAAAAAGACTTTCGTCCTGCATAAGTATTATCTATCTAATAAATATAATAAAAAATAACTTAATCCGTGTTATATATAACTATGCATTTTGTTAATTTTATTTTTCAAGTTTTTTGATTGAAAAATTAATACACGCAGACATATTTATAATACTTATGTACACCTTTTTTTCTTATATTTTATCTACTAGATTTTACTTTGTAAAGCTTAATGACTTTAATTTACATCAAATTCAGTACGGTGGTGTTGGATTGTAAAAATAAAATTGAAACAAATTTTTATTTTTAAACAAAAAAAAAGTAGTGAAATATTCAGGCCGAATCAGAAGACTGTTTCCGCTTAATACAATTTAGATATATTTTTTTAAATTGTTGAGATGAAGAAAACTTCCAATTACAATATAAACTATTCTATATTTTCTGCATGTGTAACGTTTCGAGATATTATCCCATACTCATGAACTATTGAATCCTAAAATTGTAACAATTAAATTCTTTTCTACAATTTATATCTATATCTTGAATGTATACATTTAAAATTCTTGTAATTATACTTACCTCACACTTTTAATAATTTCCATTTTGAAATCTTGTCATCTATACTCATACAGTTCCAAAATTATTTATTTCTACATAATTCAAATTAATGTCTTTCACTAGTAGTGCATTCATTTATCTCTGTAGCACAAAACTCTATATTAGACATTACCTCTTTGGGCACATTAATGTGCCCAGTATGCTATTATGTCTAATTTTAATCCATTTTGCACTTTCAGTTAAAAATTCTGTTTTTGTATAATTGAACAATTTTATTTTATGATGTAATTTAAATGAAGATTGCAGTAAATAAGAAGGACATGTAAGGTTCTAGTGTTTAGTAACGAACCTAAGCGTAGATGAGAGGATGACGTCAAGACTGATAGCGATCGGTGGTATCGGTATTGAACCTTCGCTTCGTGTAGCCCTTATTTTTATTATTATTATTAAATTGAAAATTGCGGAAGAAATATAATTGCGCTCTTGAAAAAAAAGAAAAAAATGGGTGTACATCATCTCAGTATCATCTTGTAAAGTGTTCCCACTAAAACTTCAACTTCAAGATGACTTATTTTTTTTTGATGCATTATAACAAACTGGATTTCGCATAATGGAAACATGATAATGTTTCATAACATTTCATGATAATGTTAATAAACATGACTCTAAACTATTTATTTTCTTCCAGGCAGTAATAATGAAACCTCATTAGGGGTAGTATGAAATGCATTGATGGTAAAAAAGTGTAGAGAGAGAGGGAGAGGGAGAGGGAGAGGGAGAGGGAGAG
>NW_027109400.1:85695-108320 GCF_000696795.3 Halyomorpha halys
TTTCCACTCCACCTTCCTGTTCGAGGTCATTACTTTCAAATCTCACCGTAATAGAAACAATGTCACTAAAGTTTTTTTTATTTACCTTATATTATGTATAAAAAAAAAATTAAATCTTAAATTTTCAAATTTAAATCTCAGAAAGTAAATGGCTTCGTATCTCCTTGGCCGTTATGAACTTAGTCTCACTTTTTGACTGTTCTTTTAACAGAAAAAATGGAAACATAGTAATATTATTTTTTTTTTTTTTTACTTTACATAAGAATGAAAATATATTAGGGAATCATATTACTGTCATGATAATGAAGAAGTTATGCTGCTATGAAGATTTTCTCACGTCGGAAAATTTACTTTAATGTTTTATATCAATTCCTTAAAAAGAAGGGATGATGACGACTTTAGAAATTAAAGGAAAGTAAAATTAAAAATATAAAATAAGGGATAATGGCCCTTCCTTTGTATCCTAATCCCTCCAATCCCTTTAAGAATAGTGACAAAATTGGGGGATTAAAATAAACTCCAATTAATCCCACTAAATCACATTTACCCATGACTTCCTGCCCCACAGTATCCTTTCATAATACCCCACTTATTCCTGTCGAACAGATCCGTTATTCAGGAATACATTTGGACAAACGACTGATATGGTATCCTCACACAAGACTGAAAAGACTGGAAACTGCTGGTCCATTCCGACTATTACAACATTTACTGGACAAACTTCCAAATAATAAATTTCCTATCCGTTACAAAAGACTGATCTCCTTTACTATAATATGGCCTATCTGGAATTACGGATTTGAGCTTTGGGGCACTAAACCACCGAATTCCTCTCGTATCCAATCCTTACAGTACCAAATCCGCCGAAAAATCTTTAACACCCTTTAATTTGTCCATGGTATCCATTGGTAGAAATGAAAATTGTAATAACACTGGTTAATAACATATATTTTACATTCCAATTGGCTCAATTTTATATCTTCTGACAGATTTCACATTCTGTAAAAAAAAAGTTGTAAGTACAGTAGGTTCGGTCAGCACCTTTCTAAAACCTTTGAGCCACACCCCGACATCCTTAATTCAACCCACCTTGAACACATTGAAGAAGAATTGAATGCCCACTCCAAATGACTCTGCCACCTAAAGCATTTCATCCATCAGAGATTTCCACCATCATCCAGAAGTTACCATCCCGCAAAGCTCCTGGTTATGATCTAATTATATCCTATATTCTAAAATATCTTCCTCGAAAATCTGTTATATTCCTCACCTGCATCTGCAATGCTGTTCTTAGATCCAATTATTTTCCTGATCCATGGAAATTATCTATAATCAAGATGATTCTCAAACCACGAAAGCCGCCAGATCACCCATCCTCCTACCGTCTTATCTCTCTGTTACCTATCATGGGCAAAATCCTTGAAAAACTCATCTTAAAACGCCTGTACCTCATCTTAGATCCCAACTACATAATCCCAGATCACCAGTTTGGACTCCGAACATCTCACTCCACTATTCAATAATGCCATCGTGTGGTTGATGTCTCGTCTTCATTGGAGCGCGGAATATACTGCTCGGGAGCCTTTCTTGATGTAGAACAGGCTTTTGATCGAGTCTGGCACCCAGGACTACTATACAATATCCGTCAATTCCTACCCCCCCCCCCCACATATTTTCCCATTATCCGTTCTTATATATCCGACAGGTTATTTCAAGTAAATTATTCATCGCTATTTCCTCAATCTGCTGGTGAACCTCCGGGTAGTATCCTTGGTCCTATCCTTTATACAGTTTTTACAGCTGAAATTCCAACCCTTCCTACACTATTCTCAGCTATGAGGCTCCACTGAACCATCGAACTCTTCCCGAATCCAATCCTTACAGTCCAAAATCCTTTATGCTTCTCTTTGTCACAAATCAAGTCTTCCATCAGGACCTCAATGTTCCATATGTTGCCGATTTGGCATGAACAAGATACCAATCCTTCCATGATGAACTTTCCAACCTCCCAAATCGACTTGTTTCCGACCTGGCTTCTCCTCCATTATCCGATAGCCCTCCTAGGCGTCTGAAAATAAGATGACTACATGATCTTCTCCTCTGGAAATATTATTGGAGTTATATCAATGGTTAGATTTTCCTTATGTCTGTATCTTGACATTTTATTACTAACAGCAAATTTACTGATTGTAGTAATATTTTTATACAGTTGTAAATATTAAAAAATAAATTAAAGAAAAATGAGGAGAATTAAAAAGATATAAATTTAATAAGATCGCGGCAATTAAAATAAATATATTGATTTAAAAACTTAGGTAGAAAAGAAAGTAAAATTATGCTTCACCTATTGATATAATTAAAGAAAATTCGACCCAGTAATGGACAGCATCGTCGTTTATTAACCTATAAACCTTCTTCCCTTTTCTACCCGCTGTGTAGATAGCCTATCCGCAGGATCCCGGAAACTGGAACTAATCCCAGGCCAAGGGAAGGTTGAAGGTGGAAAGAGTGAAAATTTAAAGGGAGCCGTGGAAAACTAAATGTGATCAGAAGAAGGTGGAAGAGGAGGCGCTGGAGTGGTAATTTCCAAGAGGGCTGTATTATTCAGGACCGGGGCGGAGGATTACAGCGGTAAATGGTCTGAATATGGGAGCTGTTCTTACCTCCTTCATTAGCCTCCCTATCAAATATGTATATCATCCACATACTTAGCTCCGTCTTCTGCGCCTTTTAACTCTGATTCACTTATTTATATTCTGATAGCTCTGTCTGGTCGCTAGGGTACAGTTTCGGCCTCCTTGAGCCTCTAAGGACTAGGCGAAAACAGCATCCTTCTGGTACTTGTGCAAAAAAGCTAATCGAAATACTTCGGTATTTCGAACTACATCTGTTGCATCCTCATTATAATTCTTTAGATATGCTGGTTTGGAATTAATAGCAGTCAGATTTTTTTATTATCGGTTTTTTTTGGCAGTTTAATTAACTAACCGGGTTGACTGGTTCTTGTCCTAGTTTGCACTCCTGATCTTTTCGTTTACATTTAGAATTAACCTTGTAGACCACTGGTCTTGTCTTTTTCTGCAGTTATTTCTTTAATTCTTTTTTTTTAATAATTTATTTATTGTTATTTACAACTGTATACACATATATACAACAAGTAAATTTCCTGTAGGTGATATAGTGACATGATACAAACATGTGGAGAATCTACCCACTGATAGAACTCCAATAACATTTCTGGAGGAGAAGATCTCGAGGCCATCTTCTTTTCAGACGGCTAGGAGGATTATTAGGTAATGAAGGGGAAGCCAGGTTAAAAACAACTGGATTTGGGTGGTTGAGAAGTTTGTTATGTAAGGAACGGTATCTGGTTCTGGCCAAATCGGCAACATGTGGAACATTGAGGTCCTGACTTGATTTGTGGCAAAGTAAGGAGCATTAAGGATTTTACGAAGGATTTTGGACTATAAGGATTGGATTATGGATTTTCAACTTCTTCAGAATTCCAGATTATTTCATGTAAAGAAATGATAAATGATTAAATTGTACTTAATTCAAATGGCTATTTACATGCTATTGATCCGCACTCTTGCTTAAAATAGACAGAACTCAATTATAAGAACTTTCCCTACTTTTACCAGTCTAAGTAAAGACACCATAACCCCCTCCCTCATTAATAAACAATTCATATGGTAGGAAAATATATACACTTCGGGCGGTCACTCGATCAGGAGGTTTATTGAGAAATCGATTTTTTTTTTATCACTCTTGCTTTAAAATCGTAAAGATCTAAGATCTTCTGCATACCTTTCCTTCGTCACAACTACAAAACAAAAAACATAAACAAATTAATCAGTAAAGATCGTATCTGATGTATCTCGGAACGTAATTCTTCCATGTCCATTTCATGTTACTCTGTGTTCTATGTCAGATTTTTCTCTAAAACAAAGATAAGACGTCGAACTATGTCTGAAAAGTGTTATGGAGCTAAAATGGATGATGGATGGAAAATTACGAAAAGAGGATATAAGTTTTTTTATTTTTAATAGCAATTAATAGGAAATAATATGTATTAATATTTCTACATTTATCGTAAAATATAATAAAGAAAGATATGAATTGGAATCATTGAACTTAGAAATTTTGATGCTATTTATTGAACTCAGAATAGAATGTAATACAAAAACAGTTAAAAAATTCGAAATCATCTTAATGAGCAGGATGAACTGGGTGGGTTGCTTCCGATTTTGTAATCCTCGGATCTATTCTCTTTAGCAGTAATATTGTTGAACGTGACAACTTGTAATTATTCATCGCCCCCTAAATGCACCTGTGACCATGATCGCCCCCCCTGAATCTCTGCAGCGCCCACTTAGGGAATAAGTGCATGAAAACATCTGATTCTTTGTATGTGAATTTTCTGTTTCTAGTACTCCTGTGAAGTGAGCAATCATAATAATTTGCTGTAATTGATAATAATAAATCCGTGAATAAATGGCGTTATGAAATAGGGTAATATTTTCAGTTTATGAGCATGAACTATTATTCAATATTTACTTTTAAAATATTCTAGAGGCCTAAGTTAGTCATTACTAATACACTATTTACTTAAAAATTATTCTAGAGGCCTATGTTACTTAGTACCAATACATTTCATAAGTAAATATTAAAAAATCATACAAGTAGATATTTTATTTTGTTTGTCCTTTTTATGCTACTGAGTTAAAAAATATCAGAAATGCCAATGTGTAATTTTTCATTCAAATCGACTCAATTTTGCATCTCCTGACATATTTCATAATCTGTAAAAAGAAAAGTTGTAATTACTTTAGTTATTTTATCTATCAATAAGTTGAATCTTGTCGTATTTGTTAAAACCTATATAATTTTAATTGTACATTTTAAAATTTATTTTTACTAATTTCTTTTCCTACCGAACATTAATGTCTTATTATTGAAAAATTTAGATAAAATCCCATAAAAATAAAAAAAAATAGTTCCCTGGGATTCGGTGATTGGCTAATTATTAGTAATTTACTTTTGTTTGAATTACTTGTTTTTAAATGAACATTTTTATATCTATGAATTTCATTAAAATATCCTAGAAAAATTATCATATATATATTTTTGTTTAAGTGATTATTTTTCATGAGTAAGATCCAATTTCAACACTTTAATTGCTCATTAAAATATTCAAGAGGGGGTTCCTTAACTTGATGGATAAGGTACCAGACTGTATAGATAGGTGGGTTTAAACATAGAGACATATCCTTGATCGGATCAACCAGACTGTATAAATTGAGTTTCTTTGACGGAGGTAAACCGAGCAGTTCGGAGCGCGGTAAAGCATCACGCTCCGAACTGCTCGGTTCATACATGTTTATATGAAACAGTTCAAACACTTAATAATTGATGGAATTAGTTATATCCAATTCGTATAAATGATAGCATCTAGCAACGTGAGATTGTAACTAGATGATATCAAGAGATATCCATCCAATCGAGAAATAGGAGTCAAAACCGTCATATATACTTAATACCTTAATAACTTAATACCTGCAAGTTTAGCACTTCATATAATTGGAATAAATAAACCGAAAAAATATATATATATTTTTTATGAAACTTTGACTGTGAGGATTCGAGGAACACAATAAAATTAACTTTAAATTGGTTAGGTAGAATTTATAGGCATTATTGGTTAAGGGAGTTAAACATTTATAGAATAACCATATGGTTACAGACTCTAAGCATTTATTTATTCAATTTAAAATTAACTCAAGTCCTTAACTATGTACTGTAACTTGTTAATTGATTTCATTTCAAAACGGATTTTATAAAATTATAATTAATGACTGAAATCAACATAGCAGTATTATTCCTTTAGCCTTTAAACTCAGTGGTTAAGAGACAGTCTCACCAATTTGATGTCTATTGGCGGTGCCGGTTTGAATTCAGCCAGGTGTGTTGACTTTTTTCAATGAGTGGCGGTCCTACAATAGGAAAAACTTTGACCCCCAACCATGGTTATGCAGGCAGTATAGGACTCCAATGGGGGGAGTCTTAGCCGAAAAAAAAATTTTTCTTTTTTATTTCATATTTTCTTAAAATTATTTAGTTTCTAGATTCTCGTATCTATGTTATTTTTTTTTCATTATTAATATCACTTTTTCCTTGTATTTTATGCATTTTCAATATTCTTATAATGTTACAGCATGCATTTTTTTTTAATACTACTAAAGTACTTACATTATCTGTTATGTTCTTGTATTTATTTTCTCTGTAATTCCTTGTAATCATTATTGTTGTTATCTTGTTTTTATTCTTACATCTGATGAAGGCGTGAACATCTGACCGAAACTTTAGCACTAATAACTAGGTTTCTAATTAACTGTGCTATTCACTTATCGCACCCCCAATCATCTTCCCTTCATATATTTTGATAAAAGAGTTTAAATAATTAGCAATGCTTGACAGAATAGAAAAAAAAGAAGGTAATACGTAGTTTCTAAATATATACATAAACTTTAAATGCCGTTATTATAAAACAATAAAAAGAAATTAAAATTAGCAATTATAATTTTGCTTCATTTTTTACACTACAAATTATAAAACTTTTGACCGGCAATATACATTCATAATTAATAGGTTAAAACATGCAAAGGAGTTTAACAATGACTGAACGAGATTAAACAGAAATAGCAAGATACATTTTGTTAATTTTTTATCCTAAAATTTAGTTAATTCAGATCTAAAGATCTGAAATTTATAAGCAAGGATACATAATACAATGGGATCTACAATTGATAAATTTATCCAAACATAACTAGGTCTACCAAGTTATGCTTTAAAGTATGTCAAGAGTTCCAGTTAATGAGTACTTATAGGCGAGTGCTTGTTCATTCGCCTATTCTCAAGATTTAAATGTATTATTTTCATGGGATATTGATCTTATTAAATCTTTCCTTATTATTTATAAAATTATAAACTTACATATTCCCCCAATAAAGTTGTTTTTTTCTCACCCTTCTATCAATTTTATTATTTTAAACATCATATGTATACATAATATAAACACAATACAAAATAAACATAAATGTCCTTTCTTTGCCTGAAGAGCATTTTAAGGTAGGCTCTGGGATCCGCTGTGTGCAGGGAAGCACTGTAACGCTTACTCGCCGTCTGCGTTGCCACGAATGGGAAATAGTACAAGGGCCGGGAAGAAAAAAAGGCAGTTATCTCACCCCAATTTTGGATTACTTCAATGAAAACTATGCATAATTACTAGTCAAAATTGATGAGTCTGCCAAGTATAGGTAGGGGGATTAAAAAATGGCGGCTGTTTCAAAACCTTAAAAAAACATTGATTTTTCATTCGGAGCTCTATATCTTAAAAACTACCAACAACAATTGAGAATCTAAGAGAACATTATTTAAGGAAGAGTAAATTTGCTGAAATATTAGCTCTAAAAGAGTTTACGTCCAATAGTTCTCGGGATACAGCTTTTTAAAAAGCAATAATTCTTAAAAATGTACCGAAAGATTAGTAGTAGTTATCTCAGGAACTATGTGACGTACAGATGTCTATTAACACTCAAATTATAACTAGTTTAATGGACTATAAAGAAGTTTCTGACCTTTACCTTCGTAGGTATAGTAGTTTTCATGATATACTAAAATAAATGGATTTATAGTTGTTCGGACAACTTTACTTCAGAAACCATTGGACATACCGATGTCTGCCAGCGCTCAAATTAAAGCTAGTTAAGTTTACTATAAAATAGTTAATGTTGTTAATGTTTATCTTATAGTTAATGTTTATCTTTATAGGAGTAGTAGTTTTTATGATATTTGACATAATAAACCCACAAAATGTTAATTTCTAGTTATTCGTTTAAAATGCTGGATTTTTCAAAAATATATCTCTAGATCCATAAGGCGCACATATGTCTGTTAACACTCAAAATAAAGGAAATTTAACTTACTATAAAGTAGTTTATGATATCTTCGTAGGGGTAGTACTTTTTATGATATTCACATATGAATATAAATTTTGCAAATGAAAATTTGTCCGAACAACTATAAATGATTTTATTTTAGCAAATTTCATGTACATTATTACTCCTACAAAGATAAACATCATAAACTTCATTATAGCTCATTAAACTAGCATTAATTTGAGTGCTAATAGACATATGTAGGTCAAATGGTTTTTGAGATTTAAATTTTTCAAATAAATTCAACTACTGATCTTTTAGTTCGTCCCATACAACATTTTTATGAAATGTTGCTTTTTAAAAAGCTGTATTTCGAAAACTATTTAACGTAATAGTAATTGCAGATTTTGGAAAATTTACTCTTCTTTAAAGAGTTCTCTTAGGTTTTCTTGTGTTGTTCCTACTTTTTAAAATATAGAGCTCCGAATGAAAAATTAGTTTTTTTATCGCTTTGAAACAACCACCAATTTTCCCCCTACCTATACTTGGCAGATTCATCACTTCTGACTATTAATAATATATAGTTTTCATTAATGTAATTAAAAGTTGGGGCAGATAACTGCCTTTTTTCTCCTCTTGGGCTCTTGTACTAAAAGGACATCCCTTCTCTCGGAAAGTACGCCGACCAAGGGAACAGTGCCTTGCCACCTCCCAGGCCAATAACGTCGTGGACGACATCATATTAATAATAATACTCTTGTTGGCATTTTAAATATCTCTATTTGGAAACTAATTAAGGCTAGCCCGAAACGTCGACTAGTTATTTTGAAGTTTTGAAACAATAATCTTACGGAAAAGGACTCACAAACAAAGCTTTTTATTTCATAATTTTATTACGTTTTTATTATGTATTCAGAGATAAAATTATGATAATTAAAATAAAAAACTAAAGATGAAAGCACTATGAACATGTTCACTATTTAAAAAATAAAAACGCAATTAATGAAATTGAAGTCGGTGGAATATGTTAAAGATATTTGTAGATTAAGTTTAAAAATATTAATACTATATTATACTATTCGGCGCTACTGCCCTTGAAGGACATGGGCCTCATCACAGATTTCATGCCAAGCAAGTCTATCAGCAGCAACTACTCTTCATCTCCTAATCCCAAGTTGGCGCAGGTCCACCTCAACATCGTCCAACCATCACATTCTGGGACGTCTACGCTTTCGGGTACCACCCGGCTTTTCAAGAAGGAGCTTCCTTGGTAGACGATCCACCTTCATACACTCCACATGCCCGAGCCACCTTCGCCTTCCCTTTTTTATTACACTTGCTGTGTCTGCCTGACCATACATGCTCTTAAATCTTCATTTTTTGTAATTATCCACTCTCCACTAGAGTAGACTCGTCCATATATTTTTCTAAGTATCTTTCTTTCCCAGGCCCATTGTCGTTTCTCCATCTCCTTTGTCAGAACCCATGTCTCACTGCCTTTGGGTGACTGTTGGACGAATACTAGTCTTGTAAATGATGACCTTAGCGATCCAAGAAAGGTTTTCGAACTTTGTGCATTGCAAAAAAGTAGCATTTTCCTTTCGTTATTAGTGCTCCAAAATATTTAAAATTATTAAACCCGTCAAAAAATAACAATTAGAGACTAGATGAAGGCAAAATTGTAGCTCGAATTAATCTGAAACAGTAATGAATCAAAACATGTTTCTTTACATTCTCTTTTTAAGTGTCATCTTTTGACTGAATGTTTGATTAAGGTGTTCATAAACTTAAAATCCTTCAATTTCTAGGATTATTTGTGCTAAAATTATGGAATAGGAAAACAATTAGAGTGAGAATTTCTATTTTCGGAACTACGCTGATATTTATTGCTTTATACGATTTTATATACCCATTAGTGCTTCTTTAATTACCACGATAGAAATTCAAGTCAGCCGAAACAATTTAGGCTGAAATCCTTTGTTAAAGAACACTTGAATAATATCGTACAAGTCTCACATTTAAAGGCACCAAGATAAGAGATGGAGAATGAATCTCAATGTCATACTTCTGTTCCGGTGACTGTGCAATAGTACACTGTCACATCCAAGGAAGGTAATTTTATGATCTTTTCAACGACTCAAACATCAAAACACATAGCCTTCAGTTAACTGTATTAGTTAACTTTATGTTTAGGTCTCAAGAATGAAGTTCCTGCCTGGTCTGCAATAAACTAGATCGGGTTACTATCTCCTTTCAACGCCAACATAAATGTTTTTTCTAGATGGTCCGATGACCTTTTTCTCTGACCGACGTTCCTTGGAGGTCGAATACCATGCCGTATCGCACTTCTTCTCGTCTCATTCTTTAAGGGATGTGTTTTTTTTATTTTCACACCACCCTGCAGCATCACAAAATTCAAAACCGTTTGAAATAGATTTACCACTCGTAGAGCATAGGCCTAATATTGCAGATTTTTAAAATTACCTCCTTAAGTACTTAGATATATTGCCAAAATCTCCTAAAGAATTACCAATGACTTAACTATTAAATGACAGAATATTCGATTCAACAACGGATAATGCCAATGGAATATATAAAAGACTGCACAATGTGAAGTAGCATACGCCACGAAAACATTATTGAAGTACATATTAGCATCCCAACAGTTGAAATGTGTTTTAAATTTTTCAGTCAAGGTGAAAAACTTTATTAAAACAACAAAGATGTGCTGCACAACTTCATTGGGTTGTGAGCTATACAGCGTACTTATTCTAATCTAATCAGACATTTTTTTAATCTTATAATACATAGGCATAACAAGTAAACAAGTCACAATATATAATAATAGAATATGAATTTTTTTTTGTTTTATCACATCGGTTCTTTTATTTTATTTTTTTCATTTTATGATTTGTTTTTCTTCTTTCTATACTTAATTTACTTTTTTTGTTAATCCCTCCTTTTTTTCTCTTTCTTCCTTTTCTATCCTTTTTCCTTTTTTCTTTTTTTTTGTCTTTTGTTTCATCGTTTTAGTTCTTTTATCATTTTTTTTCTTTTTCATGATTTTTTTTCTTAATTCTATACTTCATTAATTTTTTTTGTTAATCCATACTTTCTTTTCTATCTTTTCTCCGTTTTTTATTTTTTTTTTTTTCATATTTTCTGTTTCAACCCAATGTGGCCAATAATAAAAGAATTCTAAATGAGTCGGTGGGAGGTGGTCATTCTTTATAAATATGGTATAGACGTTGGACTTATACATTCATTATTTTATTTTTGTGATCAGTTCATATTATGACTGAATGAAAACAAGATTAGAAGGAAAAAAAAGTGAAATTAAGTCTGCTTGCAGTAAAACCACAGTGATTCATAAAATATTAACCCCTATAAAACTCCTCATAACTGTTTATTATGGGTTTTTATTGCTTGAGTCTGAATTCAGTATGCTGTGTAAAACCCTAAAATGCGAAAACAAAATATGAATGGCGATAATCGACAGTAATGATTTTTTTAAAAGAAGCTTCAAAAGATCGATGTAAAGCTTCCAGCACATTTTTAGCTGAAGTTGTTTGTAGAGTATAATCACACACTCTCAGTAAAACCTCTTGATCAGGACCTCTCTCATAACAGGACACTTCTATTTAAAGAAAAAATTTAAATGTCCTAGCACTGGAGTATATGAAAACAATCCATTTGAAACCTCTCTTTAAGGGACTCTCTCTAGATAATAGACGCGGAAAAAGAAAATTACCCGAAAAAGTATTTAAAACCTTTATATAAAAAGCAGTATAAGTTTATTTCAAATTATTTTCCAAGACTGCATTAGTCTCACACAATTTATACCAAATTACTTCCTGCCCTTTCTTAGATGATTGAGTATTTTGGGCATTCATATTATAACATGGATATTTTTTTAGTTTCTCTAGTCTTAGAAGTGACAAGTATGCAAAGCGTAAATAATGTTCATTAGAACACCAAAGGAAGTTAATAATCAGTACGAAAAAAAAGTGGACAGCCAAGTGTTAGAGAATTAACCAAAAAAATTCATTTCATTCATACAGTAAAACAGTATTCTCGGATATCTTGAAAAACCGTACAAAAATACAACAATTGTTACTTAATAACACCACAAAAGGTTTAGGTGCGTTCGTCCTCGAGCATGCCAATGCCAGAGTCAAGTAGAACACGAAAAAATAAAATAATAAGTAGCATTAAATAATTGAAAATCCGAATGTATGCAAATACTGAAGTACACGTTATTGTCACTCTAACACCCAAAACCCTTTAAATAAACGTACTTTTATTTAAACAAATACTAGGCTTTACATAAATATGCACGAATATTTAATTCATTACAACTTTTAGTGTATTTATACATACAATCGTTTTTAAACCTCTAATTTAAGGACACTTCTTATTAAAGGACATATAATTAGTCAAAATTACTACCTCCTATTGAAAGGTTTCACTACGTTCATATTAAAACAGCGATTTTATGGTAAAAAGAGACATTTCTACAGTAGTTAAATAACGTAGTCAATATCTTTGATCACAAGAAACGCTTCATGTACTATCTTTGGTAGGTAGTTTTTTTTTTCAGGTCTAAACGAAATTTTCAAAAATATTAAGTTCTAAAATAAATGATTTTTTTAAACATATAGAATAGAAGTCATTTTTATGGGAAAAGCTTAAAGAACATCAAAAAGAAGGAATTGGAAGAAATGGTGTGTTATGTTCGAAACAAAACGTTTACTAACAGCATTTTTTTTTTTTACATTAAGAATCTTAAACAAGATGTAATATTGTTATTATTATTATTATTTACTGGTTAGAAAAATAATCAGTTCCTTCACTACTTTATCATGGTTGAATCATATAAAATTAATTTATGTAAAATAATTGAGCAGAGTACTAATATTAGAATAAAAGTTGGTCAATTTATAGAACAAATAATTGCTTTATAACAATTTATAAATCCAATAAAGTACTGTCCAGAGAAAGGAGATTCAGACAGAAATCAAATAGGTCACTTTCCTGTTAGCGAAATTAATCTTCTCTGATTAAATTACAAATATTTTACAAGTATAATTGATCATTTAAATTTGCTTGTTAAAACCAAGCAGTGATACTAGATGGTATTTTTGGTGTGTTATACTGTTTATATTACAGTTAACAAATTAGAATAGCAGCAAACCTAAATTAGTGAATACAAAAAATACACAGTTGATATTAAAGGCATGGATAATAAAACAGGCTACACTATCTAACATGTGGTACACACCCAGCGACATTTGGTGACACTATCAAAACTGCAACTGTGATAGTCTTCTATAGTCTGAAATAAAATCAACCAGACAATATCACTCTTTATGGTTCATCGGATTTTGTTATTCCGGATTTTATTATCCAATTTTATTTTTCAATTATTACATTACTTAAGCATCTTCGTGTCCAAAAAACTTTAAAAAAGAGAAAATCGGAAGAGGAAGAACACTCACGGATTCAATTGGAAGACTGTTTTATCAATTCTCAGTCTCCGTGGTGTATGTGATTATTCAAACTTAATGTCCTTTAGCTATAATTTAAAAAAAATAAATAAAATTTTAATTCCTTTCAGGGAATGTCCCTTAATATCATTCTGAAGCAGGCATACACTTATAGTTTTCGGGATATCGGTTTAAAAAAAATTCTTAGTCTAGGGAGTAATATATATGACTAAGGTGTGATAAAAAGAAATAGAGCATCTTACTACTGTATTAATTCCAACAGAAAATATTTCCTTAGTAGTGATCAGTCTTAGCTTTTTGATCATAAACGATTTTAAACATATAACATCATTCAAAACTTACAAAAAAATTTGTACTGTTTAAAAGTACTTAAAGCATTCTCACTTTTTCAATATTAACACATCTTTTTATGATAAACAAACTCAACATAGAACATAGTATCCAATTTCATTTGCATGCATAATTTTGAACATATTATAGAAACAAACACTATATGTTTAATCAGGATTTAAAGGAACTAACAGGTTGGTATTATTATATTATGGGGTAAACTGACTTAATTAAGAAAACACTTTCAAGACTACATGAAAACGATATAAAATAATAGAGACTAGTTACATTAACTGCTGCTTCAATTCATTTTGGTTGGAAAATAAAAAATATCATTCTTCTGTTTTTAATGCAAACATTAGGGCAGGAAAGAAGATTAATGAAGCCATGTTTATTAACTAATTAATGACCTACCAATTGAGAATCCCACTTGCAAAAGTTAAGGGTTCCAAATAATGAATATTGAAAGCAAATAAAATATTTGGCTCTCCATTGGGTCCAAAGGTCATCCTCGTCACTCACTAGCCCCCTTTATTTCCATTGATGCTGGGGAGTGGCGTTCAAATTCTGATTCAATTCAAATTTTGATACCAATACTTGAGATAATAGTGAAAATATTAAAGCCATATTTTTAGGGTGATCAAGATTTAGGTTTTAATAAAGTTATTAATATGGCTCTATTATTGCTCTATATAAAGAGTAATATTTACAAGATCTTTTCGAAAAATTGCCTGTTAGAAGTCCATGTTCAAGTTTAAGTAAACCTTTTTTATAGTTATTAATGTCTATTCTAAAATTAATATGGACCTTCAGTGTCATCTATTTTTGTCTCCAATATTTCTGCAAGCTCATTCAAATTTTCCGCAATGATTCAAAAAATCATTTACTGGAAATTTATCAATGAACCATGGTTGATGGTATTATGTATCAAAAATTCCCTTTAGGATGGGGAATAAACGTTTTAGAGAGGTGTTATGAATAGAGGTGAGAATGTTTGTGATTTTTCTGCGTCAGTTCTGGTTCAGGTTTGGGATTCGGTGAGAAGTGGGTGGTTAAAATCTTTGAAATTCAGCAGTTTTTTAGTGGTCCTCCATAATGATTTGTCAGTAGTTGTAAGATTTTCAGTAAAGTTAATTAAATTTTGAATTTTGTATTTTCTGATTTCTACTTTTAGTTTGTTAGTCAATTTGGTGTAATGCGTTTTGTAAGTTGGATATCTGGTCCTATGCCACTTCGATCTTGCTTGTCTTTTTTCTCTTAATAAGATACGAAGATGGCGTTGCAGGTTATTTTGTTTATTGTTATTAATTAGCTTATTAGCCGATGTGTTTTCAATTATGCTTGTTCTTATTGATGATGTGAGTTTTTCAATAGCTTCATCAATGTCTTGTTTTGTCTTCAGTCGAATGTTTAAGTCCAGTTTAGTTTCCAGTTCACATTTAAATTTGTCCCAGTCAACTCTTCCAGTTATCAATGAAGGAGCGGAGAGATTTGATACAAAGCATGAATGTAAAAAAAGCAGAACTGGACTATGGTCTGATGATATGTCGTCCAGGGATTCAACAATGGTTTGAGGGGGAGAAACCTGAGAGGTGATAAATATATCAAGGATATCAGGGCGCTTTTGTGATGTGGGGTAATTAATTTGAAAACAAATTTTTTTAAAAATAGACTAAGAATTTTTGAAACAATGATTCCATATTCTTGTATATACTTCAATCAACTAATATTAAATTAGTGTTTATATTATAATTAATCTAAACGCTATTTTATTTGTTGACCCACGATTATTTCTGAGTTATCTCGAGGTAACCAACCCATTCTAACCATTGTGGAGGTCAATTTTTCATTTCTACGTAATAAAAGTCAACCCCTCGCGCCGGATGCAATCCTGCGCTCAGTGGGGCATTTGTCCCTAAAAACAAACCACAACCATTTATCGTCTTAAATTAATTTTAATAGCATTCATGATAAATGTAATCTTATTTAACGTAATTTTAAGAACTTACATGCTTATTATAATAGAAGACTGGAAATTTGTAACTTGAAAAGTATATGTCCTCACCATATGTGTATATTATGTCAAGTATTAAATATCTAAATTTATATAAGCAAATATTTACTTAGACTTCAAAAATATTAGATATGATGTAATAAGAACTAATCCGATATGATCATAATTATATGTATAAGGTTTTAACAAAAATATGATATCAATTCTAACAAAAAACGTTACTCACCTGAAAAATATAAATGTCATTTTTGTCTAAACTTTCTTAATCCTCACCTTTAGGATAGCTTTAAATCAATCCTCTATCGACCCCCATTATTTCCACTTACTTTATTATTAATTTTTTCATTATATAATTTATATACCTCAGTACCCCTATTTATTTATGATATTCTTTCTTTATCATTTATATCTATTCTACCCATTCTTTTAACTTTATTTCTTCTGTTTTTTTGTATCCGTGTACATTTATATTTTTTATTTATTCTTTTTTTTAATATATAATTTCATTTATTGTTTACCTAATTTTAATATTTTCTTTAAGCTTTAAAATTATTTTCAAATATAACGTACTTAACTGCCAATCCCCACTCCTCCCAATACAGACGGTTCACTGTCTTTTTGACTTTTGTCCAACAGGTTTCGGTTTCTGTCTCGTTCATTTCCTTTATTTATTCTTGATTATTCTTATCCCCCTTCTTTCATCTCTCACTTTGTACTTTCTTTTATTATTATTCTCTTTATCTGTTATTATTTCCGTTTTCATTTATTGTCTATAACCTTTTATTTTTCTTATTTAATTCAATATTTACTTTTCATTGTATACCTTTTTAACTTTTCATTTACTTTTTTACTTATGTTAAATATTTGTATCTTTTTTAGCCCTGACGAAACCCTGCAACGTGGGGCGGAACGTTGGCTCAATTAAAATAGTTATTTTTATTTGAGTTTTTTTTTTTTCGTAACCTGGCGATCCTCCATTTATTATTACACATGGTCAATCATCGATCCAGTATTTCTACTGACCAATCTACGTTTTCAAAAAATTCCCTACTTGTATTTTTGTCATTGGTATTGCTATGGCAGCTTCTTTTTACATACTCTCTTCAATATTTTATTTCCTTCTTCTATACCTCACTCGTCATTATTCGCCGTTTCTCATTAGTAATATTTAATATGATTTAGAAACATAATATTCATAAGCCAAAGGAGTCATTAAGTTTATTTATATTGACTAATAAGGACTATCTCTAAATGTGAATCTGTAACTGTAACATATTAGACAAAAGCTCAGTAAGTTTAATATTAAACATCAAAAGGCTTGTTTGTTCGCCTAGGAGGGTCTTATTAACAAGGATATCGAAAGTACCCAGAAGCCAATTCCAACTTTTTTTTTTTAAATAATCTTCTTTCTTGTGAGCAGCAAGCAACTTTTTCTTTATTTTTGATATCAGGTGTGAAAATTTATTTTCATAACCTTTCGTTCGTCTACAGAACAATTTTTGCTTGTAATAAAGTTTTCATCTTTAAATTCTAGCTTTTGACAAACGGTCGTACCTGGTAATCTCTTCGTTTTTTTTTCATAAAGTCAGCTTGTAATAATTAAATATACTGAATGGTCTGACTATAGCCAAAAGACCTTTGTTTATAGAACAAAAAAACAAGCTAATATAGTTAAAATGGTCATAAACTGTAGTAGATACTTGTTCTTGATCAGAAATAAATAAATGTAAATTCTTCGACGTTTGTAACGAGGGCTAAATAGAAGCAACTCGAACCAAAGATCTGGCAACTCAGTTAAAATACCTTATACGAATGGAAATTAAGAAAAAAAATTACTTTTGGCCAGATTTTTTGGTCAAATACCGCGCCACTGCAGTAACGAGGCAGCAAAATTTGACCGTTTAACTCTTTCGACCACAAACGGCCCGAATTCAGGTTGTAGTATTGCGACGAATGAGGTGGGCGTGTAAGGTTTTAGAGTTTTGCAACGAGCGGATCTCTAAATTGTTAAAAACACTTAACCGCTGGATAAAAGTCCGAGGGATAGACCGAAGCGTAGGTGTGAAGATTGCATCAAGACTGATCTCATTAATTTGGGTTTGGAAGGGAGTCACTCGTCGGATGTATGTAGAGAGTGATTAGTGGTATCGGCATCGAACCTTTATTATTATAATTGTTTTATTAACGCTATTTAATTTATTATAAAAATAGTTTTATAACGCTATTGAATTTATTTTTATTATTGTTTTACTAACGTTATTGAATTTATTTTTATTATTATTTCCTAACGTTATTTAATTTATTTTGAGTACTGTTTTATTTACGCAATATACATTTATTTGATAATAAAGTTTACAATAATCATTATGAATTGTTTAAACTATTTTCTCCTATTATTTATCAAACATATTCTACATTTCTTTTGTACACTTCAATTTCTACAAATATTTAATTAGTATCAATATTATTATTAGACTAAATATTACATAACAGGAGTAATATTTTATTAACGCTATTATATTAAATATTTCAATATTCAATTATAATTTGTTTAATGTTTTATATACTCTATTTGCTCCATTCATATTGTTAGGCTCTCTTATGCATAAAAACCCAAATATTTATTTTAATTAATGACATCTTAAAATCATTAATTAAAATAAGTATTTTATTAGAAAACCAAAATATTGCTGATTAAAAATTAGGTACACTTTACTCTTGTTTAACCTTAATCATCACCAATATTTTACCACTTGTCAATAGTATTTACACAAAAATATTGAATAAATGAAAACTTTTGCATATTTCCTTACATAAGCATCATATTAAGTTCATTTGTAGTGTGTTGTAAAATAATGAACACAATAGTAATAGCTATAATATTTGACATTCTTTTTTTCAAATATCAGTTACTCCACTATTTTTAAGGTGCATTCTCTTCTGCTTAATATATCAAAACAATAATATAATATAGTATTACGGCTCGCTATATAATAAAAGAAATTTAAAATAGTACTTATAATTTTTTTTTTTTTTTTTAAAAAGCTGCAGTAAATTACTTCCCCTAACAAAAAAAATAAAAATAAAAAAGAGACCTGTTTGATTCTTATTCCAGGGTCTGATTGAATCCTGAACCACCCTGCGATTCTTCGCGACTGTTTGCTGTACTAAATCAATTATTCCAATATTGGTTTTCTGCTTCCGATTTGTAATTTTTAACTGCTTTTACTTGTATAATGTTCCGAAGAGTTGGTCTTATATATAACAATTGTTTAGCATCTCACGGTTTATTGGGTTAAAATATGTATATATTAATATGCATAATACATATTTTCGAATTAGAACTATGTAAAAAAAGGTCATTTAGCTAATTTGAATCCTAAACGGTCACTGAATTCATAGAAGAGTCTTTTGAACACGTCCATACGATCATACGTTCACACGTTTATTACGTTAACTTATTCACCAAATCACTTTATTCTTAAGTAGGATCAATGAATTAGCAATCTTTGAAGGAGTCTACGATTTTGTTTTCACTTCGTTTTTATTAGTGTTATTAGTTTTATTTATACTTTCATATATGTGCTTAATTATTTATTTTTACAACAAAAGTGGTATTGAACTAGGTGTGTAATAACAGTGAAGTAGGTAGGTATTTTAAGTAATTACAAAACTAAACGGCAGTCTAATCATGAATTACTTTACTTGCATTAACTACAAAATCATTAAAGTATTCAATGTTCGGTGAAAATTAGTTTTTATCAATAATAATGATGAATTAAATATTACAATTAAATTATAATAAAATATGATTTCGAATTCCTGTTGTATATGGAATTCTTATATGTACTTGGCAGATTTTTTCAGGGTTGTTATAGTGAGTCTGAAAAATGTTTGATTCTGTGCTAAATTGTGATCAATAAAATAATTTGAGTTTGATTCATTGTGTTTTAGTTATGGTAAAGACATTATAGGTACATTTCCCTAGCAATAGATTGGTTATATGTGAAAAGCATCAGAAAACAGATTTTGAACACGATTTCGTTGCACAATTTTGTGACATTTTCTAGCAGCTAGGTCAAGCTAAACGTAGACTTAACGTTTGGGTTATCCTAAAAAAATAGCAAGATTTTAAAATATTGATAACGTCACATACGAAAACGACAATGACAAACTGAAAACGGTAAACACAGGTTTTCTAATATGATTGTAGATTGAACCTGGTGATGGACAAATGTCCGAAACGTCGCTCAATAAGTAAATAAAAAAAGTAAGAAATAATGATGGCTTTTTATGAAAAAGAAAATAATATATTAACGCTAAGAAACAAATTAAATAAGTAATAAAAACCAGTTACTACTTTGGAAAACAATTAGTTTTTTTATTTTTGTATATTTGTTCAGAAAACCTTGCATTTAATCTGAGATTGAATTTTAATAAAAATATATAAATATATAAAAATAATTGCAATTACATTTGATTTTAATGAGTGATTGCGATTACTTTGCTTAAACAAGCGATTGTATTTTCTGACTATTATTACAATTTGAATTTCATCAAGTTGTTGAAATTACAATTCGAAATGACAATGACGTTTTCACAGTTTCAAATTAAATTATTTGAAATGCAATTGTAACTGCAATTTGTTTTAGCCCAACACTGATAAAGCCAATTTGTCTCTAATTTGAAATTGATCAGTGAAATCGTCCTTCTCATCAAATCCATCATCAACTTTTTCATTGTCCCTTGCTTTATTCATGATTTGTTTATTCGTTATCACATTTCATCAAGTCAATAATGTTGTTTTCACCTATTCAACCAATGTGACCAGGTTTCTCGCCTTCTTCTGTTGTTCATTACGGGGAATCAGAAGTGATGTTTCCATCCACTAGAACTGTACGCAGAGAAGAAGTGATTTTGACGTGCCTTCGAATAGGTCATACGTTTCTGGTCTACGGTTACATTAAGCCCCGCGATTCTCTACCTGTACGCCAGACTTGCTGAACACGACTTACCATGAAACAGATCCCAACTGAATGCCAAGTACACGACGACTCCCTCAAATCTGTGTATGAATTACCAGCAGATCTCCATTCAATTTTACAGAATCACTTAAAACTTTACCATAAAATTTCACCACAAGTTACTATTTTTCAATAGTTATATATTTCAATTTTGAAATTAAGACGATAAGGACTGATACAAATTTCGGATATCAAGGAAATAATGTTTAATAAAAATTTCAGATATTAAGGCAATAATGACCCCGAATTGGTTACGCCTTAAAATAATAAAAAAAATCACTGATTACATTTATGATGCATCTAATATTTAATAAATACTATCCGACTGTGTTAAATCTTTCTAAAAACCACAAAAGTAGTATTCCTCTCCGATTTTTTTTTTAACATATTATGCCTTTAAATCTTCTTTGTTGTCACGAGATTACATGCACATGTACTATGATCCACGGGAAAAATGAGCGAAAACGTTAAAATTGAATGGGAATGAACCGGTGGTAAAATCATAGCAATGAAATGATCTCATTTCGTATTTACAAGTGAAATAAATGCAGGTAGCAAAATCAAACAAATTTTTTGAGCTGAGATGCTATCGAAATTAATAAAGCAATTAAAATAATATTGAAAAAATTATTTTATTGATTTTATAAGTTGAAATAATGAACATCTATATTTCCACTCTACTTATGGTTGCTCAACGTTTTGATACCAACTCTTAAAGATTGAACGAATTGTTAAAAATTTCAAGTACATTGTTTTAGAGTTTTTTTTAAAAATAAATATTAGTTTTCTAATAAACGCTTTCTGTGAGAATATCAAAAACTCTAAACAATAACAAAAACAATTACGCAAAAACATACAAAATCTCGGTCACTCTATCTAAACTTTACACCAATACGAAAGGAAAAGACAAAATAGAGCTACAATCTAATATTGTGTACGACATTCCCTGTGAAGAGAACTTCAAGAAATCCTATTTTGAAAGCTCAGAACGGTATCTCAAAAGAAGGTTATGTCAAGACAAATATAGTTGTACCTCTATAGCAAACAACACTAACAAACCTGACCAAACTGCTGTCTCTACACATTTTAGACAAACAGGACATAAATTCAAATTTAAAGTTTACAATCCAAAATCCTTCGTAAAATCCTCAATGCTCCTTACTTTGTCACAAATAAAATCATACATAAAGACCTTAATGTTCCATATGTAACCGACTAATCCCGAACCAGATATCACTCCTTCCATTATAAACTCCCGAACCACTCAAACCCCCTAGCTTCTAACCTTGCATCTTCTTCCATTCCTGACAATCCTCCAAGGCGCCTGAAAAGAAGATAGCCACGAGACCAGCTAATGTAAAATATCATTAGAATGCTATCAATGGGTAGTTTCTATACACGCCTGTAACACTCCAATTTAACTTAGATCAGATTTACTAAAATTATTATAATATACAGTTGTAAATAGCAATCAATAAATATTAAAAAAAAAATTGATGCACCAAAAATCATACATGGGGGAAAAAAACTTCAATCGAAATTTAAAAGAAATGATTAATATAGAAAAATATAATAATCGAGCTATCAATAAAAAATCTGATGTACAACATTTAAATTAATGTTACTCTAACCTAATAAATACATAAGATATAATTAGTGTAAGGTAATTTTTTTTTTCTTTTGCTGCTTAGTCAGTACGTACTTGAGTTCAGACACGACGAACGACAGGTTAAGTTCGCTCACTATCTTATGCTGTTTTAGATGTAACAAAAATACATTTTACATACTATTTATATATGCATCATATACATAA
>NW_027109400.1:108370-116510 GCF_000696795.3 Halyomorpha halys
ATGTATAATATTTTTATGAACATTTATTAATTTCCATCTATAAATTATTTTTAAATTGACACATCTATATACTTGGCTATAATATTGGGCCGTAGCTGATAATTGCCTGTTATCTTGACTTGACACAGCTCCTCCGAGTGTGGGTGGGAACAGATGGTAGCACTCTCTCAACCGAAACCAATCAAAAAATCCTCCTAATTAGATGATTTTTAATTGCTTTATTACTGCCTATTGTTACAGAGTGAGCCAAAATTTTAATAATTGACTTTAATGTTTCAACATTTAAATAATGTTTTATTGGATGGACAATCTCCTTGGTTATTATACTATATATTTTTATTAAATTTGGAAATATATTATTTTCATCTTCAGTCAATTGAAAAACAAAATAATTTGTTTTATTTTTTAATTTGCTTAAGGAAACGAATGATTCATCTCTTTAGTTAAAGTAGGCTGTATTTTACCTCAACTCATTTCTAACTTTTATCACACAATTTTAATCATAACATGATTAACTAATACTAAGCAAGTGTAGGAATTCCGATTTTATACTATAAATGAATCGTTAAGAGTTCGGTTACTTTCTCCTGGAGTGACATTCTTTTAGCTAGTTTTCTTAAATCAACTAGGACAAATAATGCAATGGGGGAAAAAAAAACCCTGCATATTCTTCAAAGAGACGGGGTGTAATTGCCATAGCTCCTTAACACATATTAGTAGGTCGTTAATCAAGTTTTTTGTCAATAAATAATGAAGTGGAGTGTATTTGAACATCTGAACGAAACTCGAGACTGTTCTGAAAAAACATTAATATACTTTGTTTATGTTTACACGTACGGATACAAAGAAATTTCTGTAGAGACACTTATACTTAGGAGGGGTTGAATATACTTGTAAAGAAACTTAACATACAATAGAGGGCACTCGACAACCAAGTTTCATTATTTATAGACGAACATTTCATTAAAGACCAACTAATACATATGTTTAAGGATCTATGCAATGACACCTCGTCTCTTAAAATGAATGGGAGTGTAGAGTAAGGTTATTTTTTTTCACATTTTTAATTTTTCGTATATCGACTTCGATTGTCAGTAACTAGAATTTGGACGGATATTGATCGAGTATCGATGCTTTTGTTAAAACATCAAACTAAAATGACTATCGATACTTTGATGCGAGATCCTTTTTCCCCCCAACAATCAATATTACGAGGGGGTTCAATAACTGTGGTTTTTTTTTTTTTATTGTGTTAGTAAATTAAATGTTATTTAATTCTTATATTTAACATCCAAATGTGTGATAACTACAAATATATTCCATATCTTAAACTTAACAATACAATTTGTGATGGTTAATGCATTCCTTTAACATTTAATGTCCAATTTATTTTAAAGCCATAGATAAGATTGACTTTAAAACCACAAGATTGTTACGAACATAATAAGTTAATGGAACCAACTGTCTACATTATATGATTGCCGGAAACAAGCTGGCGGACGTTGGAGCCAAGCAAGCACTTGCTCTTCCAGGTCAGGACGCGGCTATTCTGTACACACCAAGAAATAGGCCTTCCACTAAAAAATGAAATATCGGATAGTTGCCAGTCCATGTGGATTGAAAGTCCGCTAAGCAAACTAAAAACTATTAAAAAAAACTACTAAACCATGGGCCACATCAAATCGATCGCAGGGAGAAGGTTGCAATAGCTAGATTCAGAATAGAACATACGAATCTGATCAATAAGGAGCCACCGCCAAAATGTTAATATTGAAATAGTCAGCTACATCTTTCTTAAATGTCGTTTCTATTCTGCAGATTTTAATAGATTTAGGGATGGTACAGGGTATATCGGAGACCCTTGAATAATGATGAAAGAAGCATAAAATTGGTATTAATTTTTTTAAGAAGGAAAACCTATTGTACAAGATTTAAAACGTTAAACTCGAACACAGTTAAATTTAGGAAAACAAAATTGAAAACATGTGCATTGATAACCATTGGGTTTTACGCCCTAAAACCCTAATGAACAACAACAACTACATTATATGAACATAAATCCCATGTTACACAACCGATATTGACCAATATTGAACGTGGTACATAAAAATCTACCATACATTTCAGTATTATTGCTACAATATACACTTAAAGCAGTCAATAAATTAACGAACAATATACTAACAACAAACGTAGAAACAACAATTAGAAGTATGTTCATTAATCTCTTATAATTAGTCAATACAATCCTGATTGCACGTGTTTTAACTTGGCTATATTGAATAAATCAGATAAATAAACCCCCCCAAAATATTGTATTTATTGATTCTGACAGACGCTGTTTCTGTTAAACCATTTTAGGACTCGTGCAGGTTGTGAAAACTACTATAAACTCCCAAAATAAATAATCGTTGTATACCAATACTATCAACAACCCTACAGTAATTTTTAATTTTTTTTTTAATTTAAGTTAATTTGTTTTATAGATTTCAAAATTTAAAAAAAAATTAAGAAAAATAATTAAATTAATATTTACATCTTAAGGTGTTTTTCGCTTGGTTTTCTTTCATTCTTCTACCACAGCTTGTGTATCTAAGTTTCTCATCGTCGAAATAAAAAAAATAAAATATATATATTGTTTTGAGTTTATACTAACTGATCATGTACCATTGCATAATGTAAACAGTTTTCAATATCATCATATCAAGATCATATCGACTAATTATAAAAAATTAAAAAACATTTCTAATTTTTGTTTTTGCTATTGCCACCCTAATGCTAACTAAGAAGCTACAATTGAATATTACTACTTTGAATTCAATATAGATATGCAGGAGAAGCAACAGTTACGCACTGGGCACGCACTATGTTAATATTACGAGACTCTCGTGGCCTCCTCATGGGGCAAACACATGGGACAACACATGATGACTACTTTGACTTAGTTTTTGTGAACCCATTTATGTGTACCCACCTCAGGGTTCTGTTTTGGTATTTTACTTATGTTACTCTTCGATATTTGTGTTTTACTTCTTATTTATTTTGAGATTTGTTATATTAAGTATTGCCAATGGGTTTTATTTGTTATAATTTTAAATTGTAAAGAGGAAATCATGATTTTTCATTTCAATTTCAATATACTCAAAAAACCATACATACAATATACTGCTTTGTGAGATTTGGGAAATTGATTAATTATTTTGTATTACTATTATTATTTTTTTTTATCTTCAGCAATAGAAAAACGGTCATAAAAACTAGAAAGAGTTATAACTCAAAATGATGAATATAAATATGATGTTTATAACAAATAATATGCAAATAAGTATAATACGTCACCTTAAAAGATAAGAAAATCACCAAAATAACTTTCTCTTAATTTTGAAACCCATATTAATAATTTCATATTTTTATTTTAAATATATAACATCATAACTTTTACCTTTCGATTTGTCAATTTGTTCTTCAAATATTTGTATTTAATTAACTATATTTAACAATTAATAATTCAAGATATTGGAGCGCTATTTTCCTTTTATGCGTGAAACCACAATTCTTGTGAAAAATGCAGTATTGGAACGGGAAAGCACGCTGGAATGAATTAGTTCTTTCCGGCGCACATTTATGAGAGGAAAGTTTATAATAGTTGATTTTACACATAAGTTCTTTCGCGATTGCTACGGGGTGAATAGGTTTGTTACATTTGTTTACAAGATTTTTTTAAAACTAATTTACAATTAGGGGCGACGGCAGCAGCGTGGCAACGCCTCTGTCTACCAACCCAAAAGTTGTGAGTTCTAACCCGGCCCTATCCGGGATTTTTTCAAGCATAAAATTACATAACACTCACTCACTGTATTGACACCCCCCCCCCCCCCCCGGGCATTTGTCAGGCCCGTTAGCCAATGGGTGGCACTCACAAAAAGATAGGCGTGGAAGTGACGATTATGAAAACCACGTCAAGAAACACACGATGTATTAGAAAATACAGCTAGGACGTGGATCTACACGGTCTGTCGCCCAAAAATAATAATAAATACACTTAATAAAAAATATGATAATAATAAATAAACAAAAATTTGAAGGTGGTTGAACTTAAGGTTTCCTACCTCAGATACTCAACCCGATATATCGAGAAAAATCGGATAATAATAATAATAAATAATTTACAATTAATAGGGTACATATACAATGGCTTTTAACGTTTTTATTTAGTTCTTTTTCCATCAATCGGTTCTTTTAACCGAACTTTTTTTAAAAATTATTTATTGACATTTACAACTGTATTTATTTAAACAAACTACATCTAGAAAATTTTTAATGTTATAATTAAAATTATAATGGTATGGTACAGGCTTGTAGAGAAACTACCCATCAGTATCACTTTAATAACATTTCTACTTTAGAAGGTTCCGAGCCCATCTTATTTTCAGGCGCCTCGGAGGATTGTCAAGAATGGAACAGGATAACCATGCATCCTAATGGGTTTGGGTGGTTAGGAAGTTTATAATGGAAGGATAGATATCTGATTCGAGCTAGATCGGTTACATATCGAACATTAAGGTCTTTATGGATGATTTTATTTGTAATAAATAAGGAGTATTGAGGATTTTACGAAGGATTTTGGATTATAAGAATAGAATATGAAAAGGATTCGAAGGTTTAGTGGAGCCCCAAAGCTCAACTCCGTTATTTCCAGATAGGCCTTATTATATTAATGTAATGGATTGGAAGTTTGTCCAAGTACATACCGTTTGTCCAGTAAATGTCGGAATCAATGTTCAGTTTCTTTTCTTTTGTGAGGTTTGTGTGAGGATTCAGGAGTTACCCGTTTGTCTAGGTGTTGGATCTCTTCGGTAGGAGTAAGAGTAACATTATTAAAGGGGCAGGTAATCAAACTTAACATCAATTTTTATCAACCCATCAAGCTGAAATTTTATATAATATATATTAAGCACAATTCAAATATACGGTGTTATTTTTGTGGACATTATCACAATATCCTCACAAATTACGCAACACCATCTGGGAGAAGGTTCGTAGAGCAGAGACCCGTTTTCCAACACCAGCAGGAAGTACTCCACTTACTACTTCCAGTACGCAGGCAGGAATTTAATGAAGAATTTTTGGCAAGAAAAGAAGTACAGGGTTGTTTAAAATGTATGAAATGGTTGCCTCAGACTTGATTTTAATCTTTAAAACATTTGTGGGAATTGCTTGACATATAAAAAAAAAAAATTGAAAAGCGACCAATCTCTCCAAATGACCAATGGAGAGTTCTACACAAAGAAAAATAAATTTTATTCAGTCCGATACACTTTGCTTCTTTGATTTCAGGTCAAATAAAAATTAAAATAAAATTTGTATTGAATAATAATTTTTAGCTTATACTATATAATTATTAAATATTGTTTTAGATCCACAATATTTTGTATCAATGTATATATCCACCTTTGAAAAGTTATTGTTTCCCAATGTTTATGGGAGGATTTGATAAGCTACAATTTTTATTGAAAATGCTGATTTGTTACACATCTTTGAAAAAAAAAAATTAAATTTTTAAATAAACTGCAATGTTGTTTTGGTTTAGAATTTAAATTAGTAAGAATAATAGTAATTTAAATTAAAAAGAACCTTTACTTTTTAGAAGTGGGCATATTAATTTTTGTTCAAAAAACTCATATCCATGTTTATTAGCAGTAGGTGATATAATATTTTAAAATTATTCTCAATCCAAATATTCATACTATTGATATGAAAAATTTAATATCAAAACTCATTTACTTTAAAATTAAACACATGAAATATTGAGTAGCAGAGAGCCAGCTGTATCATGTCGCCCCGGGCCGAGCTCAGCTGACGACGGACAAATACCAGCTATTTTTTATATTAACTAATTAATTCCTAGACTCTATCCCAGATAATTTCTAACTTTTAGAATTTTGCTAAAATAATATATTTACTTCAAATAGTTTATATGATACCAGTAATGTTTGTTAAAGCCGGGCTTTGTAGTAGCTACGTCGTGCCGGAGCCGAGAGCTGCCGAACTCTGCCGAACGCGCGGCCTCCTGTTGTACCAGCACTTCAGTCGGTCCGTGGCTGTTGAGTGCTCCGCTAGTGCGTGAAGTGTTGTGTGTGTCTGTTATATCACGAGACTCTTTTTAACTTATCATTCTACAAGGAATAACCCCAAACCGTCTCGGTAAGTCCTGTTATTTTTCTCTTTATAATAATCTATAAAGTGACCTATAGTTGATTGTTTTTAATAAATGAAAGTTTTATTTTGCCGGCGTATCGGTAAACAAGTAGGAGCTGATAAATTTTGTACCAAAATGGATAAAAAGCACTGCCACTTTTTTTTTAAATTTTATATTCGAAAAATTCTCATTCATATATGCACAAATTGAAAATATGAATCACCTTTGTAAATCCATAAATGTTTAGCTCAAAGAGAAATAACTGATAAAGGATATATTACTAAATAGTTTCGAATGTTTTATAAATATTATTTATATTCATCTTTATTAAAGATGTATGTACGATTTACCGTATTAAGTTTATTTTTAATAAAGTAGAAATTAGAATTAATCTTGGCGCCCTTATCAATTATTAAGATTTTTAATAGTTTTTCTTCATATTTATATTATTTTCAACTAAATAAGTAACCATTCTGATTTTAGTGTATTTCTACTGCCATACCCAAAGTAGTGGTTACCTCAATTCGAACATGAAATATTGTATAACGTGTACATGTACTTGCTAATATTTAATGTTAATTCTTTATTAAAGTATTTCTATTTG
Organism: Halyomorpha halys; assembly: GCF_000696795.3. NCBI lineage: Eukaryota > Metazoa > Arthropoda > Insecta > Hemiptera > Pentatomidae > Halyomorpha > Halyomorpha halys. The sequence goes on from NW_027109400.1 coordinate 115,174, forward strand.
AAGTATTCTAGTTGTCATGCGCTAACATGTTCCCAGATTGTTAAAGTTACATTGTTGTTAAATTATCAAAATTCTTCTTTAATTACTGTATCAAAAGATTTCTCAGTCTGTAATTATAGTTTACTAGTTATTATTTTCTAATAAGCCGGTTTAATTGAAACATTCCTGTGAAAATTAAATACTTTTCTCCTATCTTTAAATTAAAGAATATGTTTTTCTTTAAGTATTAAAATGTTTTATTCTAACTCTTTTAGTTCGTCAACTTGGACCTCTTTTTCTTTTTCTTATTCCAATTAGTATAAAAGATTGTCATATTTATGAAAATGTCGCAAGAGACTTCTTTATGAAATTTTCATAGTTATTTACTCATTTTATTATTTATTTTTTTCAACTCGTTCTAATTAGAAGTAAGTTATAATTAATAAAATGTAGATCTTATATTAATTTTCTTTTTTTTTTTTATTATGTTCGGACTCAATCGTTGTTGCATTACTTTTCATAACTATTAAAATATTCTTGGGAATCTATTACGTTGATATTAGTTCACATAAAAATTACGAATCAATTTTAGTTTATTTCTTTTAAACTTAAGTTACCGATTATAGGATTACTAGTTCCGGTTTTATGAAGAATCTGTTTATCCCATTTTATGTCTTCTTTTCTATTCGTTCTGATTTATCATTTAAAATTGTGTTTATCAGTGAAATGTTGTTTTAATTATATTTTGATAATAAAAATATTTGATGAACAAATCTTTTAATATCTATTGATAATTAATCTCTTAATTCTGGTTGTTGTAGCTAAAAACGTTTTAATAAACTTTTAGTTCCATTAAGTTTAAATATATGGACTTTAAAATTGTTGTTTAAATAAATTAGACATCCAATTAAAGTTGTTTTTAAATTTGAGCTAATGGTTTTTAATTCCTGTTTTAGTTTACCCCTATGAATTAATAATGTTTAATTAGGATACTGAGAATACCTCATTGATTTTATAGTTAATAGATGAGCTGTTTCGGCAATACTATTGGGAATTCATTGCATTCAAATTAGAATTTTATTTCATCTGTCAGTTGGCAAAGAAGAAAAAAAATTGCACGCGAATCCCTGAGACCGAAAGAGTAATTTTTTATCATGCAATTAAAAAATTTTGAATATAAAACTCCATTTGAATAATAACTATTATTTCCTCTTTTTGTGTTTATTATATTTTTTTTTATATGATTGAACTTAAAAATTAAATATTTTAGTCAATGTCTTAAAACTATTTTTGTTTGTTAAAACAGTATTCGCCCATATTTTTCATTAACAAACAAATATTAACGTTTATATTATATA
>NW_027109400.1:116900-165445 GCF_000696795.3 Halyomorpha halys
CCAAATATGTGCTAAAAAATTTACTAGAATTTACAGGTTTTGGCCACCGTATTTTTCTAATTGACTTTTTTAAACTTTGTAATTAAACTTAATCACCTTAACGTGTTGAAAATTACTATTTCTCTACAATTATCAGCAGTTTCAATGTAATTTTATGTTTTGGATGAATTGATATTTATTAAAACTTAATTCTTAATTTTAATTATAATTAATAAAAATATTATTTTCTCTTGACAAATAAAAAAAACTGCTTTGCAGGTAGACAGTCTAGTTGGTGGTCAATAAAGTACAAAATAATCTTTTTAAGAAATAGTTAAGTTTATTAATAAATAATTTTAATAATGTTTTTTGGAAGATTGTGCGATTGACGGTCTTTAAAGGTACTAAGTAGTAAAAAAACTATTTATTGGTAAAATTATTTACTTTATTAATTAATAGTTGTATATTTTACTATTTTCTAACTTTATTGATTATATTGTAACTTTATATTATCTTTCTACAATCTATTAAATATTTCGAACATACTTATTCTATTTTCCATTAATAATACCTTAACTGTAGAAGTATTCAGTGGCTTAGAGCATTGTGTTTTTTTATTTATACATAAAAAATTAATTTTCTAATTATTTCCAATTTTGAGCACTTTTTCAGAAGTTGACCAGTTCCTTTTAAATCAATAAAAATAAATGATTTATCAAGACGTAGTTTTAATGACAAAAATCGTTGAAAACAAAAAAAAGAAGTGAGATTCCTCTGTACTTAATTCTCTCAATTCATTCATTCTGCATTTGCAAATTAAAACTTGTTCAGTTTCCACTGATTTCTTTTTTTCTTGCTATGTATTTTAGGAGGACCGATTTTCCAATCGGTCTTGATTAGTTCATTGGAAATGTAGTGATTTCAAATTACTACATGGCAAACTGCAGCATATTATTATTTCTATTCCGATTTCTGCCCATCTTAAAATTTTCAGAAAGTCTCTTTAGGAAAAATTGACTATCTAATATTCTCAAAATAAAATTGGACTGTGGTTTAAATTGTTTCATTAGCAGTCATTCCAGTTCCATATATATTACGCAATAAATTATTGTTTATATTAAGAAAAAAATCTTATTTTGTTTTGATGTATGAAGTATGGTCCGGGTGCAGTAAAAAAAAAAAACTCAAATAGTAGAATTATTATTATTATTACTATAATAACTATAATAATAATTATTATTATTATTACTATTACCCTTTTCATTTACTATTTATTTAGTTAATTTTTCTTATTATACCTTACTTCTTTACATTTTATACCCCTATTATTTTACACTAATGTTTTTTCTCTTTTTTTCTTTTGTAACTGTGTGTTTGTATCTTTTTTAGCCCTGACGAAGCCCTGCAACGTGGGGCGAAACGTTGGCTCAATAAAATAGTATAATTCTACTATTTGAGTTTTTTTTTTACCGCACCCGGACCATACTCCATTCATCTATACACACGGTCAATCAATAATCTTCCATTATTTTGTTTTGTTTGTAATTTCTTAAACATTTATATAAATCGTTATAATTTACTATTAGATTTTTAAAAATAGTTTTCAGTGTTCGTTTATAAGCATTTGATACTACTCTTTAGCTTTATTTCAATTTTGAATCTGAAACTTATTGTTTGCCTACAGTGCTAGTCCGGCTAATTATTTTAAGATATTTTATTTTTTAATTGTACAATTTTGGTTGTAATTTGGTTAGTCATTTAACTGTTATTTATTTTTTGAGTTTAATATTTTTTGGTGTAGTTTGTTTGATAAGAAATCGGTTCAGTTTAAAGCCTCGAGTTAGGTAATAGTATTTCATCCTCTTTTTTATTATTATTAATAAGTTCTTACAGTGTTCTCAATATTGTGCGAAAATAAATTAAAGAATTGCTTATAGTCCGCCTAGACCTTAACCCGCCATTTTGGCTCCTTTGATGAGAGGGTTGGCAGACAACGAGAACTAAATTTGGGCTAATAACATATAATCATGTCTTATTTTGTTTTTATGCTCCTTCGCAAGCCTTGTTTGTAATGAAATATGAAGGAATTACATATTTATACCGTATCATCTATTAATTATAAGACGTTTAAACGTTTAAGTTTTTGATTTTATATCTTACTTCGATCTAGTTTGGGTTGTATTCGTTTTTCTTGTACACCAGAAAACTTGAAGAATTCATAATGAAATGTTTATGTTTTTCTGTTGTTCTTTGTAAGTATAGCTTCATTTGAGAATATATTTATTTTGGACAAATAGATTTTTGTTTTAAAGAAATGCAATTTTTTTTCTACTGTCACACAAAGAAAATTTCATTACGAATGATCATGTAAGTTTCCCTTGATTTTTCACTTAGAGTGTGCAATGATTATTTTAGTTCGTATGGGAAATTCAAATAGTCCCACTGCTCCCATGCGATAGCATCTGCATAGCTAATGTTTTCCTAAAAATAGATTTCCGTGTAGAGGCAGAGGAAACAGGTTTAATTAAGACTGGGAAATAGGATTAGAGTAATTTGAGTCTGGCCATTATTATCGAACACTGCTTGTATTAGTACAATGAACTTTAAAAAAATAGGAAAAAGAGCTAAATAAAGGAAAAATAGCATTTACTCATCTTATAATTTATGTTTTTTATTTATTGTTATATATCTGTATAGATGATAATTTTCAAAATTCAAAATGCTTACTGAACTTCAACTTACTACTTCAAATATCACAGGTCTGTTGACCAATTGAGTTGAAACTCATGGAGTTAAGTTGTTCAAATTGTCATAGCACAGATTCTTAATAAAAGAGGACAGCTATGAGCTACAGTCGAAGTATTAACTGTTGGTTCCGTCATTTAATGACCAGCCAGCCCTCAAATATCAAATAGTGTGTTGAAGATAAAAATCTTTTTTTTGTGTTGTGCCATTTTTATTCTGAGTTTACGATATGTTCTCATCATCTCTAACATTTATTGAAAATGTATGAGGTAATTTGAAAATTTGTATTTGTTCTTATTTTATTGCTTCTGACTTGTTAAAGTTCATGAAAAATCTTCTTCATTTGTTAGGTAATTATTATCTTTATTAATACTGTAGGTTTGAAAATCTTATTATTATATATTATTAAATGCTTATATTTAGAAAATGGTTTTAAGTCAACATTATTATTTAATTTGGTTATTAGTTATCGTGAGCGTTTTTAATGATTACTTAACATTCAAACTTATTAGGTTTATAAAGGAATACAAAATTTTAAAAGTTAAAAGACTTATTATGTACCGGCGAAGGTTTTTGAGTAGAACAATGCTTGCTCTTTGTCATTATGAAAGTTTTGTTTTTTTTGATACAGATTTAGTAAAATATTATAATACTTCCTGTTGTTGAAGTTTCAATAGAATTATTCTATAAATAAACCGCCATTATTAAATAGATAGTCGGTTTTTTTTCTACGATAATCAAGATTAAATGAAGGGATACTTTACAAATTGTATTAGTAAATTTTTATTATTTCTAGAAATGGTGACAGTTCAGAAAAGTCGTACAGACTATGACCTGGTCAGCGAAGAAAGTTTCCTTTGCTTGAGAGATCACTTCGCCAGTTCTAATCATGACAGTTTATTGGGAGATAATATAATTTTTAAATTTATTTAATTTGCCATACTTACTCTAGAAATTATTTTAGCAAAATTAATTCTATAATTGTCATTTAAGCATAACATTTTTGTCAGAAATAGAAAGGGTAATAAGGCATTCGGAATGTGACAAGTTTGATAATACTGTCTATTTTTGAAATGTAACTATGTGTTTGAAACTACCTCCTCGATATGGAAATTTTTGAGTTAATAGTTTGTTATTTAGTACAACTATATTTCCAACGAACGTGACCCTTAAAATTAACATTGGATTACCCTCAGAATTAAGATGTGAAATATTCCCTAGTTTTAAGAAAAGTAAGGACATTTATTTTGTACCATGGATAATTTCTTTATTTCACAACTAAAGGGGTTCACAATATGAGAAACTTCGTGGTTTTGATAAAATATCATATAAGTATTAACACCTCATGATAAAATGTGTATGGTAATATGAAAATTTTCCCGTCGGAATGATCAATTTTATCCTATAGAAAATTGCAACATTTTGACTCTATATCAGTTTTTAAGCTTATTAATTGGTAAGTAGTCCACCAATAGAAGCAAAAGTTTCAGATAAGGAAACTCCAAAGAAGAAAACTGAATAGAAAAAGTGGATAAGGTATAGGATATGGCACATTTTATCCGGGAGCTCAAAAACAAAAAAAATATTGAATGGAATTTCGTAAGGGTGCGGTCAATTAAAACTCAAATTGTAAATTGGTGTACTATTTTATTAGAGCCAACGTTTCGCACCACATTGTAGGGCTTCGTCAGGGCTAAAAAAGATACAAACACTTGACATAGTTACAAAAAAAAATTAAAACAGAGCATTGAGTGGAAAATAACTGGGGTATACAGTGAAACGTAAAATGTAATAAGAAAAATTAAAGGTTATAAACAGTAAATGAAAAAGTTAATAGTAGCAGAGAAAGAGAAGAAATATTGAAGAAAGTACAAATTAAGAGATGACTTTGTATTTATACTTTCTTCAATATTTCTTCTCTTTATCTGTTACTATTACCTTTTTCATTTAGTGTTTATAACCTTTAATTATTCTTATTATATTTTACGTTTCATTGTACACCCCTGTTATTTTCCACTCGATTTCCATAGCAATATCCTTGTATTTAGTTCGCAATGATAGAAACTGTCAATGTTAAACCCATAGAGCTAGTAATACACACATGGGAACTTGGTTTACTGAGTTTGGTTCGCGTGAACAAATGTTGACAAAACCAATGTATGCCAATGATGGTATTCCCTCCACTGAGTGCCGAGTGCCACGCCTCTGTACTTCGTTTTAACCGATGCTGCCGAATCTGATTTCCATATATGAGAGTTACATATACATGCATACATACGGACTTAAGATCAACAATACATGACCTCACTAGACTGCGTGTATGCATCCTGCATCCTGGTCTTAACTAACCGGTTTAAGTATTTGAAACAGATGTCTCAGTTTTCTTCTAATATTCCTAGAATTCTATAATCCCTTAAACAGCAGAAATCTTAGATCACTGATTTTGATTTTATACCTAACAGAATCTGTTCACATATAAAAACCTAGGATTAAAAATTTAGTCAATATCTATATGTATTTATTTTTCATTTCATTTTCTATCAGTATCACTATTAAAAAGTAGTTCTATTACTGGTATATACTATTCTATCATTTAATGAGTTTTTATTATCGATTTAATATGTATATATTTCTTTTTTTATGGGTATCTGATTTGTAGTTTGTTCTTTTTTATTATTATTATTATTGTTATCGTTATTTTTTGTTGTTGTTTAACCTGTATATCGCTCTCCCTAGTTCGATAGAACGTTATTTTGAGATATGCATGTAATTTTAGCAATAAGGGAAAGTCATCATCATAATCATTTTATCCCCTTTACCGCTTGCGCAGTGTGAGGTTACAATTTCCAGTCTGGACCAGATATCTCGCTCTTGGACTAACTCCCTTCTCCTACTCCTGTCCATATCCCGCCTCCTTAACACTCTCCTCTCAGGAAATGCGTAGTCTTCATCTTGGACTTCTTCCCTCCACGCGTCTCATATGTCTTTTTGGCAGTTTTTTCCTGGTCTATCCGAAGGAGGTGTCCGAACCATCTTAGCTTGTGTCCCTCTAGGATGCTCTCAGCCGGTTTGACTCCAAGGTTAGTCCGAATGGTACTGTTCTCTACTCTATCTCGTCATGTCCTTCCTTCCACCTTACGAAGGTATCGCATCTCCACGGATTGGATCCGACTCTTGTGTTTCGAAGTGGGGGTCCTCGATTCGGAAGAGTAGGAAAGAATAGCGATTAACGTCGATTTGTAGATCATTATTTTAGTTTTTCTTGTTACCTCCCTTTTGCCTAGGCAACCCCTTCGAAGTAAACTAAATATTCTTCCAGCTGCATTGATTCTTTGAGAAACTTCCTCATCAATGTAGCCGCTTTCGTTGATATGAGCACCTAGATATTTGAAATTATGGACCTGCTCAAGTCTTACTCCGTTCGCTCTGATCACCCTTATTATTCTCTGGGTTAGGGTAAGACCTATACAATAAAACTCAGAATTATAGTAAACATATATCATAAAATCTAAATAAAAAAATTATATTATTTTATTTCATTAAATATATATTTCAAAATATCCATTTTGTAAAAGCACTTTTTACACTTGAAACTTCCATAGAGCAGGAAAGCAGGTGCAAATAACGATATTCCCAAATAGTGTTATTTGGTTTTGTTTTTAAGTTATATACAACTATTGCCAGGTTATTTAGAGAACCAACAAGCCGAAACGGTTGGATAAAACGCTCAACCTAGAGTAAACGATAAATCTAGAGGGCAGAATAGAGGTAGGCAATTGTAGGCTTGTTTAGTGGATGTTTAAATGGGATTCCCTCGGCGTTTTTAAAACTCGGGCACTAACGAGACACGGGGGCTAATGGCTGCTCCACGCTCTTCTCTCACCTTTTCCCTCTTCACTTCTTTTTTATTCTATAACGAAAATTTTGACCGTGTATCTTATTGTTTTAACTGTTGTCTACTACACCTTTATTTCTTTTTTCAGTTCATTTTAACTAATTATAGTTCATGTAATGTGACCGGCTTTCATTCAGCGAATCAATACTGGGTGCGAGTCGTCTGTTCCCTGCTAAAATATTTTCATAATACAAATTTTATGAATGCTAAAAATGAAATATTTTGGAAGTAGCTTTATTATCATTCTGCTCTACATCCTAGTGAATTTACCTGAATTTCCGCTTAAATTCCTTCCACTCACTTGTATGAAGTATGTTGCACCTTTCCTTAAGTTTTTTTTAAACTTTTAAAAAAAATTTTTAAGGATTTTTTTGCATTACCAACAACACTATCCTGAGGAGTTCCCTTCGTTGGGTTCTGTGAAATTAATACAAGCTTTAGGCCTTCACTTGATCCTTAAATTAACAAAACTTAGCCAACTCAAAGGTTTGCTCGATGCTGATATCACTAATCTTATTTCAACAACCTCTATCAAAACCTAGTTCCACAAAATCGAACAATGAATAATCCTCTGTTACATCTCGGTTTGTAGTGTGGTCCTTTACTCGTTTTATTTTATCGCTGATTAACTTTTTTGTAAATATTCATTCAAGCTATTATGTATTTAAATTTAAAATTATTTTTCTGTAGTTTAGGAATTCAAAAATTATTTATTAATAATTTTTGTAAGTTTGCAAATTTTCGTTATCATTAGAATTTCAAATGTATTTGAAAATTCAAAATGTATATTATTTCAATCAATATTTTACATCAACCATAAACTTTATGATTGGAGAAGTTTGCCGGGGGGTGCGGTCAGCAAAGAACGACATGAATAAACAAAACCATATTTATTTATTTCATGCCGACGTTTCGACCTGAGTTTCAGGTCATCATCAGGGCTATAGAACAAAAGAGATAACAACAACATTTAGAGAAACATACAATTGAAAAGGAATAGTATACAATCAAATTTAGAATTATACAAAATATTGAATTATATATAATTATAGTATAATTCTAAATTTGTTTGTATACTATTCCTTTTCAATTGTATGTTTCTCTAAATATTGTTGTTATCTCTTTTGTTCTATAACCCTGATGATGACCTGAAACTCAGGTCGAAACGTCGGCATAAAATAAATAAATATGGTTTTGTTTTAATGCTGTTCTTTTCTGACCGCACCCTCCAACAAACTTCTCCAATCATTAATCTACGGTCAACTATCTACACCTCATTAAACTTTATGATGATCTAGTACTACAGCGTTTGAAGAAAATTATTAAAAATTGTAAGATTAATGTACTTGGCTGGTTTTGGATTTCTACGCCTCAATTTCAGTCTTTAAATAGTGCTTAATATATTTCTCCGATTTTACTGAACCAAAATCATATTTGTATGTATTAATTAGGCAAACTGATTGGTTTATGATCTATTTTACTAAAAGTTTTTTTTTTATTAAAAAATTATTTATTATTTCTTCAACCAGTTATTATTATCATCACGTTAAGTAGGTTCCAGATAAAAGGGAGATTCTTCTACTTTAACAGCATAGGTTAAAACATCAACTGGTGATTTAAAACAACTGATAAAAATAAATGTTGCTTTGTATTGAGGCTTTATATTTTGTTATCATAACAGAAAACGGACGTTTCAGTAAGAATTAATTTGTATTTTCAGAAGCATAAAAAAGATTAATTCTTTGTAAAATTAAATTTAAATACATCTAGTTCCGCGGTGGAGTTTCCGAGAATTCTTCCCATAGTTCTTTTGTTCTATATTTCCAGAATCCCTCCCTCCAGCAGCTTCACAACAAACCGATCTGTGGGACCCATTTTTATTTTTTTCCTACTTAGGTTTTTCTTTCAAATTCCGGGCTAAGTCTGCCTACCTTTCGCTCTCAGAACTTGGAATCAATGGTAACAATACGACTCTTCGTATCCCACTTTAAATCTATTTATTGTGTTGTTATTTTATTGTAACTTTAGACTCAAATTTATTGCGTCCAAACCTATGCTTTTACCGTATTTTTCCTCTTTGAAAAACAGAAATGAGAATATAACTTAGAATGTTGGATTTATAAACATATTACCATTTGTAAATCTGATAATGATTATTTAAAAAAAATGTTTTGACTATTATTGTTCCAACTCGCCCCTTGTCAAAGTATTGTGTTTTAAAGATGATAATTGGCATCTGTGCACATTCGTCACTTTATTTAATTGTCATCCAATTCCATATTTTTTCTTAAACAACGTCTCAATTACCAATTTTCTTTTCACTGAGTTTTTATCCATTCTGATGCTTTTCCTTACCATCTTGTTCTTCTAAATTGACCCTAAGCCTAACGAAAAAAAAAATTCGCTCCTGCGTTATTTACGATGAACTATATTTTAAATAGTTAAAATTAATTAAAGTTAATTAAAACAAAAACTATTTCAGATGAAGGTCCCGTCCATCTTGATAGGTAACTCCCTGTCTAATTCTAATACTGGAATCCAATAGCTTGATCACATGCGTTTCACTTCATTCTGATGATAGTAGCTTCAAATAATGCTGTGCTTACCACTTGTTAATACTGTTTTTGGTTGGTGTCTCTATCAATCTTTCTTTGTCCGGAATTACACTATCAAAATTCTTTGAGAAAAATATAAACGTGGTTTTTCCGTATCTTATCTGTTCTTCTTAGCAGGTAGTCAGGGGAAAAAAACAAAACAAAAAAACACATTTACTTTTTTCCATTTCACCCCTATTTAGTTTTGGTACAAACCTTGTATGAATTATTAGTATCGCAACTGTAATAGATGGTTGTAAGAAATGTTTTAATCTTTATATATCTAGTCCAAAATATTTTTTGGTTTTTAATAATATCTTAAATTAATTATTTTTCCTTTAAAAAGCTTTATTGTCTGCTTTATTGTCTGTGAAGTAGTAGATCTCAAGTTGAAAAATGGGTAACTCGTAAACTTAGATACCAACAGAAAAAAATATCATAAAATTACCTACCTTACATACCAACACTTCTCTATTATATATAAAAACACGGTCACTCTATCCGAACTTCACACCAATACGAAGGGCAATGGCAAAATAGAGCTACAGTCTAATTTAGTATATGGAATTTCCTGTGAAAAGAACTACGGGAAACCCTTTTCGGAACCTCGGAACATTATCTCAAAAGAAGAGTTGACTAATCCTTAAGAACCTCAAGTAGGATACGTATAGTAGGAAGTGGATAGCCCATTGGTAATGCACTGTGCTACTATCACCAAGAAATTCGAATCCGATTGTGGCAAGTAATTAATGTTTCATTGTAGCCGTGAATCAGCCCTGTGGATTCAGGAGCCTTCCCGGGATCAACACATCATCGTATTAAGCAGTGATTATGCTTAATTGGATAGAAATCTGGCGCTCGAGCGTGATTCTGATCACCTCCTTGCACAACCGTTGGTCTAGTAAAAGTACTACCGTACAAAGTGCTGCATCGCTGATCCTTCATGGGTTGCGGCGGTACATATTTATTCTTTTAATTAGTTATGCATATAATGTGTAAAGTATAAACAGTAAAAAATTATAATATATATTTGTTAGCTGTTTTTTAATGCTATTTAGATCTAAAATGGATTGGCTTATATCAACCTATCCTTCAGTTCTATGTAAACCATATTTCCAAAGATTAAAAACATAGAGATCCGAAATATAATAAATATTTTAAAATTATGTATCGTATTACTGATGGCGATATATTTGAAAATTATCGACAATATATTTTTACATCCCTTGCCTAGATTGAGAGAGGATGAAGCAGTGGATGTTTTGAGGTAGCGGTATTCGGCTCGTTGGATTTCTCAGAGCGAAGGGAGAGACCCCTTTATAATAGTGTGCAGGGTGAGGCGGCAAAAAAACTGGAGTCTTTTCAATGTTTTCTTCAACAGGCTCTCTGTGACCCCTGGCTGTAGAGTCATGTATGATGATGTTCATGCCTATTTATTGTGTTTAATTAAAATTCCACGCCGAGGAAGATATTTTTTAAACATAAACCTACACGAAATATTGTCGAAGAAGGAATGTTTAAATATTTGGTTGCTATCAATCAGTGCTTTTTTGCCAATTCTCGAGTTTTAACACAAATTATTTTATTTTTTATTTCTTTAGATTAAAAACGGCATTTTGAAACTGTTTTCTCTTTTTATATTACATTTTCATCAAAATCATTCTTTCTTTTTCTTCTGAAAGGTCCATAAAAAAAATCTTGATTGTTACTAATTTCTTTCATATCAACAGATCTCTCTATATCCTATATTATTGACAGTTAAAAAATAAATATCCTCTTAAAATATTTTGTTTAAATTTATATAAAATTTACAACTGTATAAAAAATATAATAAGTAAATATTATTTTAGTGATGTTTCTGAACACACAATAATCTTTGGAAGAAACCTCCCGATGGTGGTACCTCAGTTATTGCTTTAAATTAACAGATCTTATAGCCATGTTCTTTTCAGAAGGCTCGGATGATTATAAGTGATCGTTCAGGATGAGGGATTAAAAACTGATGGATTTGGGTGGATAAGGATTTGGGAATGAAAGAAGGTATATCTATTTCAAGCCAAATCTGCAACGAATGACATGACGAGGCCTATAAAAAAATGAATATATTTGTTACCTTGTCGAGGATTATGGATTGTAAGGATTGGATTCGAGAGGAGAGGTACTTGCTCGAACAAATATCTGTCTACTTTACAACATGTGGGTATTTGATGACTTGGCGCAAACCTTTTCAGTGATAACACACTATATTATCTCAGTGCGCTATTTCCTCAACGATTGTTTTCGATGCATTACAGTATAATCATAATCAAATGTATGGTTTATTTCCACAAAATCGATGGATATCCCAAGCCGTATCTGATATCCAAATTGTGTTCTATTAAAACAACACTTGGTGCATTGGATGATTACAAATGGTACTTTGCATGTATTCGCTTATATATTTTTTTATAACCTGGGATTAACATCTATGTCTGTGGATAATATTAAATGAATAAATGGTTTAATAAACATATTATAATTTCATATTATATTTTTTTAACTATTTCAAATTTATTACCTAAATAATTTCCTTTATCATTCCATATTTGTTTTTTCACATCTTCGTGTCTTATAATTCTATCCTATAGATTCATTTGTCTACTCGAAAAAAAAAATTTGTCGTTTGCTTTTCATCATTTTCATTTGCCTATTCGCTTGTATTAATATTTGAGTGAAAATAAATTACAATTATAACTGTGCAGTAAAATAAATAAAAAAAACGAAAATTGACTAAATGTAATTGAAGGGAGTTCAAAATGGACTGGGAAGCAAAAAAAAAAATGTGGAGCAGGAGCATTTGTTAGAGATATTATTTGTAAATGATTTTTTATTTCCAATTAAGTAATGGAATAAAAAACATCACACTCCAAACAAAAATAAAATACTCTTTCCTTTTACTTTGATAATATTCCAGTCCTATTTTATTATTATTATTATTTTTTGTTAAAGCTAATTTTCTCAAATTAACAAAAAAATATAAAAGTTTAGTCGCTAATCTAAAATAGATTATGTATAGCATAATAGGATTGGAAATTATTCCAGAGAATTAGTAATTTAAAATTGGTCTTTGCTCTGTTTTCATATATCCATTAATTATTGAGGGGCTTATAGAATGAATGAAATCAGAACAATGAAAAGTTTTTAATATTAGAACAAATCTTCTAAAGGGATGAATATGAACAAAAGAAGAATAAGGTTATAAGGAATATTATTAGGATGGACTACTTCAACAAGAAAATAAAAGATAAAGTAATATGGATATTCCTGGAAAAACGTAAATGATATATATAATCATAAAATTTATTTATATGTTCTTTATGACGTTTGGCTGTAGTGTAGCTTGACAAGTTAAAGTAAAATCTCATGGGAGAGCAGTCTGCACTCAATATGGGGAAATCGTTCCCGCTCGTAAATCTTAAATTTTTTTTTAAACATTTTAGTTTATTTTATATTATTTTTTAGTATACTAATTGGTGAATTAATTCTTTTTTCAAAAAAATGAAATCAATGGCTTAAAAATGGAAACTTTTTTTTTATTTTTTGTTAGTGAAATATCATTCGCAATTAATTATTTTATGTTGTGATTTATGAAAAGTATTGTATTAATTTGCTTTACAAACAAAACCTATCACTAGGAACTTAGAAAAAGAAACGGATAAAACTTGAAAAATATCGGAAAAAGACAAAACTGCTTGCAGGAAGGATTATAATGGAGGGAATGAGGGACTAGGAAAAGTGAAGTCGAAAAAGCATGCCTTTGATGAACTCCAGGGGTGTGGCAAAGGAATTGGAGCCAAGCACCAAGTTAGTTTCAGTTGAGATAAATGGCAGGGATTCCGATTGACCTTAACGTAAACTTGAGCACTAGTGGTGTGACCTACTCTTCACACTTTTTTTTTCTTTGGTTTTGAAAGGGTGTATAATGTCATCTACCTGCAAGACTGATATAGGAGGTTATTTTTAGACCTTTATTTTAAGCAAGATATATCTGTTATTATTATTGAGTTCAAAACATTTCTTCTCAATAGGTTTGACATGTGATGTTAACTTATGGGTCGTGGTGGGGGTGATACACACTACATTAAGGGTCATTCTTTTCAAACTATACCTCGATTGATAAGTTTACCTCCACGAGTCACCAAATTTCGATCTTTTCTTCCGGCTCCATTTCGAATCATCCTTTCTCATATTAGCTGTATTTTCTCTTTTTTAGTAATTGTATATGTTTTTGTATTTTTTGTTTTGTATAAGGTTATCAATCGTTGGCTGGTGTAAATCGGATTATTTCAATAACCCCTAATATGAATTACACATTACTTAATTTTATGGTTTTATTTTTAGAAATGATTATGATTTAAAAATAAATGTTCTTGTATTTATTTGTATCAAGATGATTCAGGGAGAGAATAAGGTACACATTGAATCATGGAATAGGTCTTTCACTGAATATTTTCTTATTTGCTCTTTGAATCTCAATGGTTCCCTCCCTCTCTCTCTATTCGCTACTATTTGAATACAATTTCATCCCTTATAGAATGAATATATGAAAGGGGGAGAGATGATCCCAAGTGCCGAGGGGAATTAGGCTATATCCCAGGAACGGGGTTGACTTACCTACTTTTTTCTCCGCTGCGATCTGTGTACGTTCGCGAAGGGCCTGTTCACGGCGAACGTGAAGATAGGTTTATTTATTTACAGAGCTGCTCCGTAGGAGAGTAGCGTAGCTTGATACGGCTTTCTAAGAGCTTTTGGATAAATATTTATAAACAGGCGTGTCTCCTGGCTCCCGGCTATTTGCTGAGAAAACTGGCTTCTTCCGATGGAGAAGGGGTCTCTTGTCTCCTTTTTCAAATATATGGAGCTTTCTCGACAACCGCATTCGCGTCTAATTTTCTTCTTGCCATATTTTCTTCTTTTTATTTTACCGGTTTACCTTTCCAATAAGGAATGGGGGAATTTGAGGCCATTTCAGCCGAGAGGAAATATTTTTCTGCCTTGGGTAATGTTATTCTTTACAGTTGAAGAATAATGGTATTCATTAATTTTTAATTAATTATTATTATCTCATTTTTCTCAATAATTAATACTCAAATTATGATTATCGATTAGATCGGGAAGATCAGAATTTTAATAGTTATCTTATCCTATACTTTATTATGTTGCCTTAAGTGTTGGCTCATGCTTCTCAATAGATCTTTTATTGATGTTTATGAATAAAGTTTAGAAATACTCTTATGAATTTTATTCGAATTTTTTTTTTATAAGTATTCGCCTAGGCCGAAACGTTTGTCATGATTTTAAGTAAATTTTATGTTGCATTTACCTGTTCAAACCTTTCATCTGTCACACAATCAGCATTGGCACTGATGGGCACCCTAGCGGCTTGTGGAACCCACAAATGATTCGCAGACCACCGATTAGGAACATAATGAAATGGCCAGAGTAGATCTCTCATCCATTGCTTTTTTCAGCACCTACAAGATGCTTTATGTGAGCTCAGAAATAAGGTGTTTTGTTTAATTATTTACCTATGATTGAGGAAGAAATTTTTTTGTAATATTATTTTCTTCATTATTAAAGGTAGAAACTTCATACTAGTTGATACTATTCGACGTAAAATGCTATTTGAAATGAAACTTTTCCGCTTGCGTTTTATGTTTGAGACGTCAAGATCAAGTTTGGTTAGGTGGAACAGTTTGGGAAAGAGATATGTAGACCCTGTAGTATATATTTGTTTTAGTATTAGGTTAACGATGTTATATCCTATCATAAATAGAAAATCCAAATTGAAACAATTCTCAGGTTACTACCAATGTAAGGCTGTGCAGTCTTGGGAGCGGCAGTCTTTACGAAAAGGAGAAAATTACTATATTTTTTAAAAATAAAATCGTAAGAATTGCAGTGGATGCTCCTTGGCTTGTAAGAAACAATCCTAGCATTAAAAATTACAAATAGAGACAATAGAGGATTTCATAAAAAAAAAGGTTCATGATGTTCCACTCCCAGTTACCTACAGCTAAAGGAGTTGAGACCTACATCTTGGGCATCCAAACCACAACCACAACTTCTTGTATATTTATTTTTCAATAACGGTTGTTTCATTTTATCGTCACAGCATTTTTCCAATTAAAACAATATAAATTGTATATTGTAGTAAACTAATTAAATTTCCATGTTTTATGTATTCAGTGCTAGTTTTGATGTATTGATTTGGTCCTTTTGTGCGTGGGTTGTGTCTCAGCTAGAGTTGTGGTTACTAGAGTGAAATATACTAGATAAGGATATAAGGGAGGGAAGGGGTTGGAATTTTGCTCCGAGTTTGAGTGGAGAATCATTAAGGGCCCCGGAAAGACCACAATGGGAATTGATTACAATGGAAAATTAATTGTCGGGAGGTCTGTTGCCGAATCAACCATTGTCCGGCTGCTTCAATAGGGCTCACCAAAAACACCTGGGTTCTGCATTTTTGCCTTGTACCTTCTCGGAAACGATATTTTGTGGATTGTTAACAATGTTATGGTGAAGGATTAGCCTTTAGGAACTTTTTGTGAAAAGTAAATTAAAATGTTTTCTTTTTTGCTTATAGAATTGAAGTGAATAATACATTACCAACAATTCTGAAAAAAATAAATAAATATTTTCATATGGAAATGTATTTCATGATTTGTATTGCATTTATGTCATATATAGATCCTCATAGAATATTTAATTGTAAATTAGTTCAGAATATTAATATACATTTTTTTTTTAATTTTAAGAAATGTAATATACATAATTTAAGTTAAAGTAGCAGTGAGTGGCCTAGTGTGAGCCGCTTCCCTAATTTATGTAATTATATCTAAAATTAATGACTAAAATATGCACTAATTCTAAAGAACTTTTCAGTGATAACAATCAGCATCATTGTTTATCGTACAGGTTACAAATAAAAAAGTCAGATATAAATGTTTTACAATATCCAATAAGATTTATTAAGATTCTTACACGTATACCATTTGTATTCATATAACAGTTATAAAAAACTTATGATTATACCTTGACAATTGACAAGATTAAGTTATTAAAGAGTCGATCATATTTCCCTTTAAAAATGTTTTTATTGCAGAGTAATAATACAATCTGATACAGTTTTCTAAACATTTATTTAAATAATATACATTTAAAAAATGAGAAAAGCAAAAGATAATAATAATAGTAAAATAAAGTGAATAATGAACAAAATTCAATAATGGTATGTACAAACAAAAATATGATTCCTTCTAAAAATTATAATAAAATAATACAAGTGAAATAGTGAAAAAATAATATATTCCAAATAAAGAAAATTAAATTTAAATTATATTTTTCTTGAACTAATTGACCTTTTATCGCTAATTCGTAGTCAATATAATAAATAAGAATATTTTGAATTATTTATCTTTTATATTACTAACTTATAATGGCCGAGAAACGTTCTATGTGTAATATTTCGAAAAAAAAAAAATTAAAATTAAAATTATTTATTTGCATCATTATTTTCAATTCTCATGTCACTTTTTGTTTATTTTATTTTATTTTTTATAATCACCGTATTACTAACTATATATTACTACTGGTGTAAAGGAACAGATGTTAAATTTTTCCATGTTATGAGGGTCAAAAGGTTTACCTTGTTATCTATAAAAAAAAAAAAATAAAACTATATTAGATTGATTCTAACTAATCTCAAATATTTTGTCTGTTTTATTTCGTACTGTATTTCACTCATACGTTTTCCAACCTTTTTCTTTTGTTCTTTTTTGTTTCTAAGACTCGACTCAACTCAGCTGTCTCGAGCTACGGCGCGCACCTCAAGAATTAGATTTAGCTCCATTCATTAAGTTTGGACTTTGTTGACGTTAACAGAAGAATTTAATATATGTGTAGAAGTTTCTCCGACGACGGGTAAGAAGAGTAATCACTCCCCAAAGACTATTCATGGCTGCTGGAGTCAAAGGTTTCTTGAAAGGGAATTTGATATAAGGGCTTGCCGTTCCATTACCGTGGGCCCACGCGACCTCCTTCAGCTTCCCCGGATAATAATCTGTTTATATTATCCGATCTCTTCCTGAATGTACCAATCTTCTCTCGGAACTTGAAATAACGTATCCATATTGGATTGTGACTAGTGCTTTACTCTCAGTTGATGTGACTAGCTTCAGTCTATTAGATCAGTAGCTTCAATTTTAGTGATGATCGAAAGGAACTTTTTGATTATACTTCTGTTGGCTTCTCTATTTTGTCAGTTTTTCTGTCAATTAAAATTATATTGCAGTCTCTTATGTTATATACAATGTGGCTTTTTTTATTGTTTATTTATTTTTTTTATTAAATGCTTTTGCGAAAAATGCTGTTTGGGCTTAACTTCGCTATTTAATGTACCTTCCTTACCCCACCCAGACCATCTTCCTACAATTAATTTTACGCGGCCAACTAATGATCTTCTAGTAAGTTAAGTTTAAGATCAATACAATTTGTTTTATTGATATTATTTACTGTATTCAAAAATATATACAATAAGTAAATTTGATTTGAGTTATATTACAGTTACTAGCCTACTGTCTATAAATATGAAGGTTATTGCTTAGTGCTATCCCTTCTTGCCGATTGTTTGGTTACTAATCTGAGCGACATATCCTCCATGCCTTGCCCTCTGCATTGTGTCCTCTGGCGGTACCGCCCTCCTAGATAAGGATATCTCGTCCCGCCCCTTCCTCTGAAATTTATATCTCCTACTCATGTGATGTATGCGGTATGAACGCCATACCACAAGTTATGCAGTCGTCAGCGTCATCTAGACTTCCGCAAATAGTAGTTCCTGATAAAAAAAAAATTCATATGTATTAGAAGTTGTTTAAATGTTTAATTTAAACGTTTAATTTGCATTTTTTATTAATATTTGCAATGGGTCCTAGAAAGTTAATAAATGTAAAAAAAAAAATTTATTTCCCAACAATAAATAGGATAGGGCTGACCCCAAATTTATCCGAAGCTCTCTCAGATGAGGAAGCTAAAATTACAGGAGTGTTTGAATTTTTAACAGCACATCGCCTTCTTTATAAATTATAACTCCTCTTCGATTTTTATTTTTTTATGTTTGTTACTTATTTTATTTTATTTTTTTGTTTTATTTTTTTTCTTAATTATTTTTATATTTTTTATTTATTTATTTTTTACTTTTATCATGCCATAGGCGTTGATGACCGGAGGGTTTTACGCCTTTAAGCAACAATCAACAACAATAAATATATAATCACAAGAAAATAATAAGCAAGAAAAAAATCGGAAATAAAATATAATAAAAACCCGGTGTAAATTTCAAGTCTACAAAGATATGAATAGCATTAAAAACGATTTCTGACCTAAATAATGACAATTTTATTTAATTTAATGATTAATAACAATAATATCAAAGATAAACTCGCAGATTCGATGCCATTAACAACAATAAACTTTAATTAATTAAAAAAAAATTACTTTCTTTACCGAACTCATCTCAGTCATATTAAACATTGCCCTCCGTCTACGTTTTGATAAACAACCCCTGCTTTAGCATAGAATACTGTTTGTAAGATTTGTTTTTTATTCAGTCGTATTAACTTGATTCTTGTTGCGCTTTACTACAATGTTGAGGCATATTAATCATTTAGTCGATTCATCTTTTTTTCGGACAGATATGTTACATAATATATATTGTGCAATTTATATAGAATTAATCATTTTATTATTTCATTCAGTATCATTGCTTATTATTGATGTAAACGCATTGTCCTAATGTCAGTTGACTGGATATAAATATTAATAATGCAGTTATCTTAATAAATTATAGGCAATGTGTTTTTAACCTTTAACTTTGTTTTTTCAATGTATGATGATATCTTTCGTCTCCGTTAAAAGCTGTAGGAAATATTTTTTTTTTTTAATTGGTTTTTAGGTTTGAAGTATATTTCTTCACAGACGTGGTCATTTTATTTATAGAGGTAATTTTTTTTTTTTTTTTGGAAGCATCAAAAGAAATCGAAATCACAACTCTGAATCACTAACAAATATTTTAAAAATAAATCATAAACTAAAAAAAAGAACACATAAGAATTTAAATTTGTGATTTATTTATTGCAGGTATTTACATAATAATACATCTAGTAAATTTGATGTAATATAAAAATAGAGTTGTACAGGCATGTAGAGAAACTGCACATGGATAGCACTTGAAGAATTTAAAAATAAAATTATTGTGGGAGTAATAATTTATTATGAACTATATGCGTTGAATCAATTTACTGTGGTAAATAGAAACTTCTTTAGTTAATTTTTGTTTTTTTACATGATGATGGACTCATAAAGGTGGGAACATACTGTCATAAAGTATTCGTTTAATTTATTTACTTTATAATTAGTGTAAAATTTATGTTATGCTTGTCGGGACCAGCTGTTAGCTACTGTCGGATTAATCGATCATATATTAAATATTCATAAAGCATTTACTTGAAAGGGTATATAGTGTTATTCAAATATTACTTAACAACATTAAATTGATTAATTAAAGGCTGGTAGTTATTTGTGCGAAATGAGAACTCTCTCATGTGTTGTTTGTGCAACGATATTTTATTTATTCATAATAATTATAATATTTATTTACAATATTCAATATCGCATTATTCGCCGGAAGGAAAAAGGGTTTTTTTGTAGTCCTGTTAAGTTTTCTTTCTACTTCATTTAGTTTTTCAGTTATTCATTCGAGCTTATTCTATAAAAAATGGTATAATTAAAAATGTTTGGGATATAAACTTTAATAAATCCAAAAATAGGCTAGAGGACAAAATAAAAAATAATACTATCGATTAGAAGTTTTATAGATGTAACTACATAAGGGGCTTATCTGAAGATATACAGAGATCCTTAAAAGAATATGACCTGGCTGAATACTCCGTATCTTGTAGACCCAGTAGTTAGATCAAAAATTACTACAGCAGAATAAAGTACAAAATAGAATCATAAAATAAATCAGGATTGATATGTAATGTACTATGTTTGGTTGTCCAGCAATGAGCATAGGAGAGACTAAACAATTATTGGGAGAATGAATATATCGGTATAACAACGATGTAAAAAGTATTGGAAGAAGATTCTTGACCGTATGTAGTAGATTGTAAGAAGATAAAGGTACGAAGATAGTACAAAATATTTTTTTTAACCAACGTTTAGTCCCATTTTGCTGGGCTTCGTCAGGTTTATATCTAAATAAACGATAAAAAAAAACATCGTAAAAAGTGACAGAACATTAAAATAATATACAGAGGAAATAAGAAAATATGTAAGAAAAAATGTATTTTTTAAAAAATATATTAAAGAAATAGTTTAATATAACCAAACATAGGCTAGAGGACAAAATAAAAAATAATACTATCGATTAGAAGTTTTATAGATGTAACTACATAAGGGGCTTATCTGAAGATATACAGAGATCCTTAAAAGAATTTGACCTGGCTGAGAATAAGAATATGCCTGCATTATCATGATCATATCAAGTGAATTCAAGCTTGGGAATAATTATGTTCATAGGATTTTGTTTTCTGTAATGTCTTCCCAACTGTTATTATGGGTTTAATTGCTTGTTTTGGTGCTTAAGACGCAAAAGATCAAGGTCTTCAGCGCTTGGTCCAGAAATTTAGAGTTACGCAATTAGTGGAGCTCCAAGGTTTATATTTTTGTTTATAAATTGGAGTTTGCTTGGTAGACTCGTCTCCGTGTGTGCTTTAGTGCCCTAATAATATATACCTTATTAAGGACTTTATTATGCTTTAGAATCTCATGATTGCTAGGAAAAAAGACTCTACGAGTGATTTTGGTGATTATCTGATTATTTAAACTTCATAATAACTAACTAAGTTTATTATCAATAGAATTAAATAATTTTTTTGGATAACGGGAAATTTTTTTACGACATGTCACAATTCCCCGGCATTCTATAGCATTATAGGAACAAGTTTTCCTGATCTATACGCTAGGTCGCGGATTCGTCTGAAGCTATGAGAACTGACAATGGACAGACCTTAAAGAAGTGAGTATTGACAGGGACTGAGTTAGATGGAGCTGGTTTAGGGAAAAGTTGCGGTAGGGGTCGGAGGGATGTTTGCTCTAGGGGACTTAGTGGGGGTTCTTGTCCAAACCCTCCTTCAACTTGGGATTCTTCCTAACCCTCCTACTTACATCTTGTCCATTACATGGTAATTCCTAGGCTGATTCGTAATCAATAAAAGATAATATATGTTGACCGTGGATGAAATTTAAAAAATGAATGTAAGTGCGATCTGGAATGGTTACTTCGTTGGCATTCTTAAGTATTAATCACATAAGACATGATCATATGCAACCAGAGATGTAGTGTAACCTGTTGTGGGCGACCACGTTGAAGTAATTAGCGTTTCTGTACTACTTGTATAATCGGAAAACTAAATTTTCTGATTTTGAAAACTTTTCGATTAATTGGAATCAATATTATTTTTCATTTTGTATATATGTATATATAGTTGACCGTAAAAATTGATATATAGGAAGATGGTCAGGGTTGCGGTCAAAGGAGAAACAAAAATAGTTTACAACTATTTATTTTGCTATAATTGTAATAATAATTGTAAACTATTTTTGTTTCTCCTTTGACCGCAACCCTGACCTTC
This sequence comes from Halyomorpha halys, assembly GCF_000696795.3. Taxonomy (NCBI): domain Eukaryota; kingdom Metazoa; phylum Arthropoda; class Insecta; order Hemiptera; family Pentatomidae; genus Halyomorpha; species Halyomorpha halys. The sequence continues at coordinate 138,848 of NW_027109400.1, forward strand.
TTCCTATATATAATATTATTTTTCGATCATGAACTTCCAGCTGAAGGAACAAAAAGCTTACAAACAATTGTCAAGGATTTTTTAAAAATTTTTTATAAAGCTTTGTCTATCCATGGAACGCACGAATGCCATGTGTTAATTCCCGAATTCATATTATTGTGTCAAAATCATTTGACTTATTCCCGTCTGGGTTATGTTTATTTTCATGAAAACAATAATAATGGCGCTAATAATTTATTTACTATTTTAGTTTTTTTTTTTAGCAATGGAACCATTTTCTTCCCTCATTTATATTTTGGCCTGTGTAAATTTGTAATTTTCTAGAAATTTTAAATTAGGTTTGGTGAAATGTCATATTACCCTAACCTATATAGCAGGGGTGACCAAGAAATCGATCGCGAGCCCAGTTTGAGTCGATCGTCGATTATTTCTAATGTCTGGGGTGGAATTCCGTGTACCAGGGATTTTGGAGCCTGATTGTAGAAGACAAACAAGCAATAGTTTCAAACATATTTCATATGCATCAAAAGTTATTAATTATCAATGTTATTTTAATTACCTAGGATGTGAGTTTTTTGGCCCTGTAAATAATTATGGTTGTATTTTTACTTAGGTAGATAACTTGTACTCAGCGAGCTATTGATAGGTTAGCAAAAAGTAAGTCATATTATTCTTTCATGATACATTTTCCTAGCCTAAAAAAAAACTTGAAAGAGAATTATTGAAATTAAATTTTCAGCCTTACTGTGAATTTTTATTACAACTTTTTCATATTTACGAACAAATAGTACAACAACTTATGCATCGAAGTTAATAAAATAAGTAAGTAATAAGCAAGTTTTAAGTAAGTAAAAATCTATCTTGAACAAGTGTCGGAAAATCGTATTTTTAAGTTATCCCATGTTCGGAATGCTGCTATCTAAAGTTGGATCTGGAAATTTATTTTCTTCTTGAGCCTATATCTCGAAATAAGTGATTAGAACAAAAAAAAAAACGCGAAATTATCACTCATACTGGATAGCTTTATACAAACAAATAGCGCAACCACCTATTCATTGCTATTGATAAAAAAAATTAAATTGCATTTTAAGTTAGCAAAAATCTGTGTCGAAAAGTGTCAGAAAATAGTTAAGATAACGCATATATGGAATGCTGCTATAAAAAGTTGGGTTTGGAAGTTTATTTTCTTCATGAGCCTATATCTCAAAACGTTCATAAGTGATTTAAAAAAAAAAAAATAGTTTTGAGCATATATATTACTTATCCACCCATACCTCGCTGGAATGCACCTGATACTAAAGCAGTGTATGCATCATATGGATTGCACACCCCTTCATCCCCTTTTCGACTACACCTATGACAAGTCGATCGGGACACGCTTATCAGAAAAAAAAAAAAGATGTTATGTACAGAAAAGTTGCCCATCCCTGCTATTTAGAGTTGTATATCCTATAATAGGACATAGAATGTACTTTTAAATGACACTTATCCAATATCACCAAAGTTAGGTCCAAAAGTGTGTTAAATTAACACGGAATGACTTACATTCACTATCTGTGATTTTCTATCCTGAATTTGCGAAATATGGGTTGGTGTGTGGTTAGCAGGTTAATTCATTCTGATTGGGATTCATATAATAATTCTATTTTAATTATCATATCGTGTTTTCTACGGTTTTTTGCTGATTATTATAAATATTTATACACATATCTAGTAATATTTTAAAGCATTTATCCAATTATTCTATGTTTTTGAAGAAGTTTCATCTTAGATCTTACGTAGCGTTATGGATATTTCGCAAACACATGACCAATTATAAGGAGACTAATTAGTGACTTTTGGATTATTAGTGTTGAATGAATGTGGAGGAGCACCTATTGGCCCTGTCATCGTTTTCCTTATCCCTGCTAATTGGATGAAATCTGTTATTAGTAACTGTTATACCCTTCCCGGAAAGGCAAGTCATGTTATGTTTCTTTTTCAGTTTCTTCGTGGTTTTATAGGGTCTTTCTTTGTCCCTTTCTTGATAACAAAGGCGAAATTGGATCATTCTATTCTTATTGTTCTGTTTATTCTTTAAATTAGTTTTCATGAAAGAAAACGCCCTAACATTGATTGAGGTTCGGTTCTTTAAAAAATAAAAACGCCTTCTTGAATTTCATGTATTTTTCTTTTGTTCTCTCCTTTTTTCAAATATCTCCTAATGCTTCTTATGAACACCGCCACATGCCACAGACATGCCCGATTCTCGGTAAAAAGTGGAACCAGAATCGGTTCAGCTTCACCAAATTCGATACGACCTCATGAGAGTTAGGTATTAAGGTTATTCAATTTAGTGCGCGTTGTACTGCTTATATTTATAAAAATTATGATCAATGGACTAAAGGTTGACCGAGTATTTTGTCTCAGGTTGTGTTAAAGTGTTATACTTTAGATTGCGCTGGTTAAAATATCACAACACCATTGGAACATGGAACATAATTGACTGCTGTCGGTCTTGATTTGGATTTTAGAGTTAACTATAAAACTATAAAATTCCTATAGAAATTCCAAAGAACCGGAAAAATATTTGAACTACGTTCGTTTCAGGGTCTGATGGAAATGAATTAAGGCCGACATATCACAATATTAAATAATATCATGTTATCGATTTTACAGGAATTTTCAATTAAAAATAAAGTTAATAAATGATCCCAGCAACTGTCTGTTAGATCTCATTCCTTTTCATTTCATTTGTACATATTTTCATGTGGGATTCAAATTTTCATACCAATTTGTCTTTTTTATCTTTTTGATTGTATTAATCGTTGCATTGGTTTTTCTTAACTTAAATCAAATTGTGAATAAAAAAATTTTCGAAAAGTATAGAATTTTTTTCGAGACTTTATATGCATGCCTTAACAATAGCCATGTGTATCAATTATTTCCAATTTTATTTATTTCCAAAATGTTTATGTTAAATAATTTTATTTATAATAAATAATTTTCATTTCTAGATATCATTATATATTTATATGGGTATCGCCTGTCGAACAGATTCGATACTTAGAACTCCATCTTGACAAGAGACTTACTTGGAATCCACACACAAGACTGAAACGACAAGAAACTGCTCGTAGATTCCGATTGCTACAACACTTACTTGACAAACGCTCTAAACTTCCCATTCACTACAAAAAATATACACTACAAAAATAGACTACGATAATTAGACCAATTTGGACATATGGAATTGAGCTTTGGGGCTCTACCAAACCATCAAATTCTTCCCGCATCCTATCCTTACAATCCAAAATCCTACTTTAAATCCTTGATGCTCCTTATTACGTTACAAATAAACTCATTCACAAATACCTTAACATCCCATTCGTTGCAGATTTGGCCCAAAACAGATATGCGTCTTTTCATACCAAACTCCTTAACCATCCTAACCCATTAATTCTTAATCTTTCATCCTTAACAATCTCTGATAATCCTCCGAGGCGTCTGAAAAGAAGATAGCCACGGGACCTTCTAATTTAAATTAATGTTTGAAGTACCACCAATGGGTACTTCCCAAGATTTAAAGTGTATACGAAACATACAACATATTTACATATTGTATTATTTTGTAAAGTTGTAAATTACATTGAATAAATTTTTAAAAAAAATATTTATATGGGTAAATAGTACTTAATAAATGAACCAGGCAAATCTGGACATAGAGAGTTAAGCTTTGGGACTCCACAAAACCTTCGAATTCCTCTCGTATCCAATCCTTCGTAAAATCCTCAATGCTCATAACTTTGTCACAAATAAAATCCTTTTTATTAAGACCTTAATGTTCCATATATAACCAGCCCGAACCAGATTTCATTCCTTCCATTTTAAACTCCCTAACCACCTAAACCCACTAGTTTCTATCCTTGCCTCCTCTTCCATTCCTGGCCATTTTCCGAGGCCACTGAAAAGAAGATGGCCACGAGACCTGTTAATGTAAAACGTCATTAGAGTGCTACCAATGAGTAGTTTCCCTGTATCTCTCTGTAGTACACGGCTGTATCTCTCCATTATAACTGAGATCAAATTTACTGAATGTATAATATAATATACAGCTTTAAATTTCAATAAAAATATTAAAAAATAAATGAATCAGCTTGTAAAAAACTAATACTGTCTTGAATCTTCTATTTTGAGAAATTATATAAAAAAAAATTAATAAGTTTTTTGTTGTTTTTATTTTTTTGGTGATTATGATTATTGATATTATTTTTTTCCTTCCAGGTGAGTTCATATTTTGTTACCTTTCGGCCTTAGATTAAGACTAAGAGGGATTATTCAAGGGAGTATCAATACATGTCACAGTATGTATCCAAACATTTTACCTTTTTGTTTTAAGTTTTTACGACTTAATTGTTGTGCAGTAGACTCCTATCCCTTTTTCGGCGTTCTTTTATCCGGCGCTTGGACTAAAGACAGATTAAATTTTATTAAAAAAAATAAATAAATAAGGTTTAAGGAGGAGATGATTAGGTTTGCGATCAGTGAAGAACACAAATAAGTAAAGACTTATTTATTACTGCCAATGGTTCTAACACTGAGTGGATGTTATGTGAAATTTAATAAAATAAAATCAACATTCGATTATTAGATTTTCAATTGTGTTATCAGTTTTTATCAATGTGTATTCACGAAGACATAACAATTCTGTAACGAACTTTTTATATATTCTTATTGTATTTAAATTAAAGAGAACGCTAATACTATATTTTATTACTTCACTAATATCCTATAAATAAATTTCATTAATTAAGAATTATATCTATTGTGTTAAATTTTATAAAATTTCCTAAATTAGACAATATTGTCCGTATCAGAACAGTTGTCTTACCCAGATATAATCACTCAAGTCAAAGCTCTATTTTTCTTTACAGTAAAGTTCACCTCGTATTTATTTTTCTTTTATATCAGTTCTCGTTTTTCTCTTTTCATTTGATCTCATAGTGGAAAGAATCGTTGGATCGTTTTTTCCGTTATTGATGTTGAATGTCAATAATTTTATTTTACTCTTGTGCGACGTTTTCATTTATGTTGTCTGCGGACATTATGCTAACAAATAATATTTTTCGAATTTCGTATTTTCTTTAAATAATTAGATAAAACGCGGATTTAAAAATATATTTTTAATGCTTGGATATATCATTATATAATTTGTTTTTTTGATTTAATTTATCATTTAATTTTATTTTTTTTATTCATACCTATCATTCTATATGACAGCAAGTGAATAAGGGGTTTAAGTAGGCCAGATATAAAATTTAATTTTTAGAAAACAAGATCTCTTTCCAGCAATAATAATAATTATAGTAAGATCCTTTTCAGTATTCTACGTCGGTACGTAGACTATTTGTAGATACCTCATGTTGAGGTGACAGCCCCAAAACATTATAATTAGACGTTTTGAAATAAAATAAAAAAATATTTAAGTAAGGAAAAGTATTTTCATTCACTATATCTAATTACATCAATGAAACTCATCCACTAGAACATACTCGTATAAGTTTCATTTATAAGTTCATAATTTAAAGAATGAATGAGTTTTGATACTTACCAGATTATAATAACAGCTTAAACTGAGTATAAAAATATAAAGTTAAAACAATAGAATAAAAACAAACTAAACTACAAGAATTGCTAAATGAAACTCATTATTTCAAATTATGAAGCAAGGAGATCAAGGTGAATGGGATATTTAGATGGGAGTTGTCTAGGACAGCTATAAAATGCGTATATATAAATAAAAGGTTTTCTTATTTTCCTAACTACTCAACCGCTCTAAGGATAATTTTTAATTATTAATTAAACTTGTGGCTCAAGTTTTATGTTTGTATTTTTTTTAGCGCGAGAAGAGTGCGAACATTTTTTTGTTTAATTATTTTCGTTTACAAAAATATTTATTCCAATAAACGTGGCGTGATGAAAAAAGTTTTGAAACCTCCGATCTAAGGTGTCTCTATATTAGAGATGGATATCGCCTTGTATATTCATGATGAACCACGCTCACGAAGAGTGGGTTTTCAATCAATTGAATGAGAGTATTAATTTTAACATTGATTCAAGTTGATAACCATCAACAGCCTTTTATCTTCAAAAACTAACATATATATTTTTTTATATCATTGATTCATGTAATACCTAAAAGAACTAATAGTTCATGATCTTGTGTCAGCCTGCCTCACCTCTTTTTGGTTAGTAACTTATCTGAACTTGATCTTTGGTAGTAATGTTCAAATTTCATTCCTGAAAAGGCTGGTATTGCCTACAGTACCTTTTCAAGTGGCACCTAAAACGATATGAATAGTCTGAAAAATATAGGAATCAAAGAGATATATCCGTTAAAAAGATTATGGTAGATCTGGCAAACAGCTTCTACATTTGCCAAAAAAAGAAAAATTCATTTTAAAATTTAGAAATATTTGTACGAACTGCGAATAAATTATATAAAATTTCCTCCTCCATGAGTTTACATAATTACGAGAGAGCAACAAACACTTGTAACTTAGAACGGGAGTGTACGTGCTCGGCAACACCCCACCCGCACTCCTAGACGCTCTGCATATCCCTCAACTTGTAGCTTTTATAAACATTTGAAAGAGTTTAATGAAGGGAATGAGGGCAGTAAACTACAAGGGCTTGTATGCAAATGGCGGCAATTTTAAAGGGATAAAACGGCTTGCTCCACCAGCGCCCCCTTCGGCTTTAATTTTAAACAGGGCAAGGGCGTGACGTAAATAAAGGCTTTTCCGGCATCTAATACTTTTCCCCGGAGCCCCACCTCCCCTCCTGCCTCTTCTTATTTTAAATTTTACTAGTTTCTGTATTCTTTTTTATTTTTATTTTTCGGTCCTGTAATTATGCGCTTAATTTAACCCGAAATAAATGGTAACACCACATTTTTTTTGTTCTCATGACAAACTCCGTGGAAGTGTGAAATATTATTTTTATGTTTTCTTCTTTTATCTCTCTCTTTTTTTTCTTTTTTGCGAATGTTGGGCCAATTCATTACTGAGAAAAAAAAAATGTTTTTTTTTGTTTAATTCTGTTATTCTTATCCAAGGTAAGCCATGAAATATCGAAAGAGTGACTTAAATTTTTTTTTCTTTATAAAGCTCACCGTTGAAATCTATATAAATAAAAATCTAATGTTCATTTGTTACCTACCTAAGAATGTTTTTAAGTGATTTACACGATGTTCTATTCAAAATTTGGGTCTCCTTTAGTTATTGTTAATATTCTTTAGTTTTTGTATTTATTCAGGATTTAATATTATATTCATTGAAAAATTTATATATTAAAAAAAACAAAACAAGTTCAATCAAAATTGTTTGAGTCGAAAAAATCGAATAAATTGTCGGAGAACTATACAAGATTCCCAAATTTTTTTTTCTACCGTTCCCTTTTTCGTCCTTCCCCCCCCTTTCCTGGAAAAAATATTACTTAATATGGAAAACAATTTTTTTTTTTAATTGCAATTAATAGGATATATATATTTATGTTTCTACCTTTTGCGTAAAATATTGCAAAGAAAGATGAAAATTAGAAACATTCAACTTTGAAATTAGGAAACTATTTATTGAACTCCCAATAGAATATAATACGAAAATAGTTAGAACCTCCGAAATCATCTCAATGAGATGAGAGGGTGTGCTGCTATCAATTTAATAATACTCGACTCTATTTTTGTCAGCAGTAATATTATTGGCCGTGACTTGTAGTTATTCGTCGCTCCCCCCCCCTAAATCCACACGTGGCCATCACCGCCCCCTGAATCGCTGCAGCGCCCACTTTGGGAATCACTGGTCTAGACTGACCACAGACACACATACAGGCCATATTAAAAATTTTCCAAAACTTGGTTATTTGTACTCACTGGTATTCGAATTTTTTAATGTTCCTTATGTTACTTATCTAAGAGATCCGAAAGTTCTAAGCGTTTTTTATTTATTTTTTTTCAAAATGTCCGGTGTCATCCTGAAAGATTCTTAACTAGATAAATCCTTGATTCATCCGGTAGAAAAAATAAATTATCATAAAAAGTAAACATTATTAGCGCATAACTCAAAATTTATACATTTTTTCATGTAGTATATACATACATATATGATAGCTAATAAAATCGCAAAATGAAAGAATAAAGGCTAACATAAATCAGATATGTATTAGCAAACATATAGTGACTTTTTTCTATAAAAATATTAATGTGTACATAAATATATAATTTTAATTAAATTGATATCAAACGTAATTATGTTTATTCCATCTTTATATTTTACATACTCAAATCTAGCAATGGCAGTTTAGTTAGTATTTAATAAATGTTATATTATTTTCCTTATATATTCGTTGTTCTTCCTGTTTCGATCTTTAACGGTGGTTTGAGCTAAACTCAATTCATTATAAAGTACTAACTCCAATTAAACTTAAAAAATAACTAAATAAACATTTTAAAAAATTACTTTCATCTCTTTATTTCGTTGCGGTCCCACGGAATAAAAACATACTTGACCCGCTATTTATGGTTAAAATTAGTATGTTATCCCTAGATAACCTCCCCCTCTCCTCGTGTGTCAGAAAATAATTGGCAGAGAGTAATCAAAATAAAATATAAATTTGTTAAACATTTTTAGTTGTTATTAACTAATTGAAATGATATAATTTAAGTACTGGCCGTGGACAAAGCCCAAATCAAAGTTTTTCTCGAATCCAAACCAAGATTTTTAAAATTTCAGGTTCTTGAAATGAATAATTCAAGTAATTCTCGAGTTATTGAATAACCCATGTAACCAGGGTTGTTCCCTTCCCCCTCCCATTTACAATGGAGGATGACGTGTAACCCACATGTTAAGTTCACACGACCTTAAATTATATATAATGACTTTTAGGTTAACTCCTTAACCAATGACGGAAAGCTACATTAATGAGGATATAATCTGTACAACCATTAACTTACTGAAGCACTTATTTTAGATCTTCTTTCTTCCTTCCTTTAGTGTCATAAAACTTAAGTATTCTGTAGTATAAGCGCATTTTATGAACCTAAATTAAATAAAAATGGGTGTACAGATAAACTGCATTTAGTTTTATCGGAAAATTTAAACGATTAAAAAATGACACTCCAATTATTGGGCTACCCATGTCTTTAATTATACTTACGAGGTGAACCGCAATCATGTGTCTTATAACCTCCTTTTCTTTTTTCGCGTTCAAAATGTTAATCATTTTTCGAAGATCCTAATTTATTTCTTCAAATTAACCGTCCTCGTTGAGTTACAATTGCACGTCGATTCCTAATTCCGCTAATTTTATAATGTATCTCCACACCTTCTGCGACACCTATACAAAAGTATACACTGCAGAGTTTCCAGAACTCCGCCCTTCGGCGAATAGTAAGAGGCACAACATTACAGAGGGCCTGGAATACTGTTATACATAATGAGCTCCAGCTTTCCTCTGTGCCGGAGTACATAAGCCGGAGGCACATCAAATATTTTGATGGGCTAAAGGTCTGCACCAATCCTCTGTTCAGGGAAAACGCCCCTTCACCAAGATCTAGGAGGTGGCTAGGAACTGTCCTCTTAGTGGATGTTCTCGGAAGGGGTTTGGGCTCTGCTGTCAATATCTACAACCACCAGCAAAGCGGTCCTTCCCCGCTTGACATATAAATGAAGCACAACTTAGCCCCTGCGACTCTCTGCACACAGTGACGTACATCAATGAACCTTAGAATATCTCCTGGTAAAAGAAGGATAAAGCCAATTGTATATACCAGGGGTGGTTAACTTTCTAGTATACAAGATCTATTTTTTTATCTTAACATGTATCGCGATCGACTTACATTGGCGTAGTCTAAGGGGTGAGAAGGGGTGTAAAATGCATACTATGTTTATACTCTGTGCAGTATAAGGTCCATCCCTGTGAGGAATGGGTAGATAAGAAAACTTTATGTTCAAAACTATTTTCTATTTTTTAAATCACTTATCAAGTTTTTGAGAAATAGGCTCATGAAGGAAATAAATTTCCAGACCCAACTTTTGATAGCAGCATTCTGGACATAGGATAACTTAAAAATACGATTTTGAGACACTTGTTCAAGATAGATTTTTACTTACTTAAAACTTGCTTTTATTAACTTCAATGCATAAGTTGTAGTATTTATATTACAATTATTATTGTACTATTTGTTCGTAATTATGAAAAAGTTGTTATAAAAATTCACAGCAAGGCTGAAAATTGAGTTTCAAAATATACTGTGTGGGTAGTGTCAGGATATCAGAATTCTTGTAATTTATGACCATGACAATTTTCAAGAATGCATTAAACTACTGCTAAAAAGTTTTCGTCTTCTACAAACGCTTCGAAGTCCATCGTACCCGGAATTCCACTACAGACATTGCGTTCGCTCTACTATCGGCCACGCGATCAACTTGTTCGCCACTCCTGGTAAATATTTGTAAATTTTTCAAAGGTATAATAACCATGGAACTAATTATTGAATTCCGGAGGCGGGAAAAGAAAGGAATGCTTCCTCCTATTATTTTCAGTGTTATGATTTCATTGAGGGATGTTAACGACGTCTTCATAAACGGATCAATTCTAGTTGTAAGTTAATGTTCAAAGAGTGCTCCTAATCAATATTAAAAAATCGATCTTAATAATTTTTTTAAATAAAAGATGAGGCTTAAATTCTGATATATAAATTTAAAAGAAGTATTGCATGTTATAATTGTGGAATATACATGTATGTTTGTTATTTAGTTGAGTTCCCCGTGTATCTAAAGGGAAAAGGACTGAACAGTGTTTAGAGAACAGAACATTTCTAATTTCTCATTTTATTCTTATGGTGATCCCTTTGATGCTTTCGACTTGATCTTTTAAAGGCACTCGCGAAGGAGACAGCTGTTGCCAGGAAGCCTCAAAGTGATGGGTGGACCCAGTTTAGGCCCGTGTAAACAGGAGCCGTGCTAGATTGATTTTCACTGGCTTCCATCGTACTCAAGGCTCATCAGAGGATGTTTGCTGCTTCAACTTCCTCTTCGCCCGCCTTCTTTATTTTTACCCAATTTCCTTTCCCTCTGTCGGCTCCTGAGGTTGTCGTTCCACTCCGTTTCAGTTTGTTCAGGACAATTAATTCAAAATCATTCTTCGATTTTCCGCTCCATTTTTGAATTTGAGTGATACGAAATTTAGAAAATAGAGCACTGGAAAACAGTAGTACAGTGTTGTGGGTTGTTGCATGCGTGATATTCCACAATGAATCACTAAAATGATGACAAAGAGTTCTCAATAGATGCCTATAGTCAATATTTGACGAAAATGTATGGAGATTACCTAATAAAATGATTTTTTTAATTTAGTAAGCTCAGTCATTGGAAAATAATGAGAAGAATTTATACTGCATTATCTCTTCATATTTTTTTTTCAAAAGTACTTAATGAGATCCAACCAAGGGACTGAATTCAATCCTCACCAATCTACAGAACAAAATGTGATGCCATAGTTATCCTTATGATTCCTAAGATCTTAGAATTAGAATGTGCTACTAAATGGTCATTTAGAAATAAGAAATTTTTAAGTGTATCCCGTTCTTTGAACGTAGAAACTGAACATCACCGATTTTTTTTATAAAACCCTTCCTCTAACACGCTCAGATTAACTTCTCCCTGCATCGGTAAATTTGCCGATTCAGGCACGATCTGAACTGTATCCAAAAAATAAATAAATAAATAAATTAACAATGCTTTGTTATGACACATGACATCCTTCATAAGGTACTATTTACGACAATAAAGGCCGAAACGTTGGCATATTTAAAAATAAGTGTTACATTTTCGTTTTATTTCATGTTACTATATGTTGACCTTGAATGTTTCTCGACTATGTAATTATCATGATTTACTTTAACTGTTACTATTATGATAATAACTCGCGTAAATTACTGGTTTTATCAGATGATAGTGATTTAATTGGTCGTAACTGTTTGTAAAAATGTATAGATCGTTTGCAGAAATTATGTATTTAGAAAAAAAACTGTATGTCTATGTAATAATATGTGAACAGTTAATTAAGAAATAAGCATCATCATCATCATCATAATCATTTTACCCCTTTACTGCTTGCGCAGTGTGGGGTTACAATTTACGGAATCTGGACCAAATTTAAGAAATAATTATCTGTATAACATAACCAGACTGTCCATGTCTGAAACCGTTTACCGTCGCCCGTTGAAGTCTCAAAAACTTAAGTAGTTTAAAATAAAATTATTTATAAGACCTAGGAAAAAAATTAATGTTTTTAATAAATCAAAAACTACACACCTTATGGAAAATTATAGCTACTCTTTTGTAGTATTAACATCATATTAGTCTGAAAAATATCAGTAGGGATACTGTTAATTTTAAAAACTTTGTGAGAGTTCTCATTAAAACTCATTTTATCTCTGTGTCTCTGTATAATAAATCCAACTTATGTATGTAGCCAATCACTCAGTGATTTATTGATCATTGTTCCTAAACAATTAAACGTGCGTGCAAAGCTGAAATTAATAATGTTTGTTCTAATTATTTTGTGGATAATGCTGGGTTTCAAAAAATTCAGACTGATTTTTAAGTAATTTAAAAAAAAATCTAAAATGGAGGAGAGGGTGATGAAATACGTCTTTAGGACCGGAATTTCCACTTCTCATTTTATATCAAGAGGGATATGTCCGGAAAAGAGGGTTGCCCATTATTTGTTTTATTTTATCGACCTTCATCAGTTACCTCCAGCACACATAGCCATCAAAAATTATATATAATTTTTCTGATACGTGTTACTAGTTATTTTATACTAGCACATTTGCCTTTAAAGATCTTCTAACTATTTACGGGGGCCTTATAAAGTTTGAAGTAACACAAATGCTGAAACAAAATGTGTGGGTTATTATATTTACAAAAATAAATATAATAAAAAGAAAATATACGGTTTGCGTTTGTTTATTAACAATTGAGAAATAATTTATCTCTGCCTGTCATTCCAACGGTCAGTTAAACGCGTAATAAAAATAGCCGTAGCGACTAAACAAACTATAAGAAAATTGTGCGGCTGTGAAATAAACTGTTTATAAGAGGAGAGCGAATTGTTTTTGAAAAAAATTGGAAGGAAGCCAGGCACGAACGGAAGTTTACTCTTGTCAGTAGGATGGGTAATAAATGCCTTTTATTTTTCCTTCCAATTTATTTATTTAATTTTTTTTTTTTATTGGAGCTATTTAGTTGTACCGTCCTAACCCCTAGACTGTTACCGGCTCGATAACTATAAAGTATTAGTGGATCTATTGATCAAAGATAAGGTCACGACCTAAATGTTCGTTTTAAATATTTTAACTCTCTGAACTTGAACTTTTAGCAATTGACGTTTATCAGATTATCAATAAAACCTATTCTAGGTAAGAACGAATCGATGAGCCCGTGTAATGGATGATACAATATCGAATTCGATACAATGTGACATCCGCATCAATATTCATATATCGGTTTCATTCGATAATGACATGGCATTTCGTATTTATTTTTAGCTTTACGGCCTCGTATAAAGTTACATAATAAAGACCGGGTTCTGGTTTTCAGATAAGAGAAGAAAAAACTCGCTTCAAATTTAATAATAAGCTGTCAAGAGTGTTAAAATAATTCAAAAATATAAAATAATATGAAAAAAAAGCTGTCCATACTAATAATGAAGAATTACTAAGGTGACTCGGGAGAGGAACCTAAGTGCTAAACTAGAAAGTAGCTGAAAAGATTATTACTAGTTCGGATCTGACCTATGGGGGAGGGGGTCGGAGTTTATTTTGTTCCTCCAATCAGCCTCGACGACTTTCTGATCCGATTAGGTAAGTAACGTGTAGGATCATCCGCCCTTTTTGCGCAAGTAGGAGGAGGTATTTTAGAACATTAAACCAAATAAACAACAATACTAGATAAAAATAATGAAAAAATAAACAATAAAAAAAAACCAATATGGAAATAACCCTGTCACACACACCTATTTGTTTTAAGAGATCAAGGCATTACTGCATACCTGCTTATACATATTAGTGAGTCGTTACTGAAGTTGTCGTTTATTAATAATTAAACTTAGGCCAGTAGTCAGGTGACTTCTATTATACGCTGAGAATGTTTACATTTTACGTTACATTTAATACCGTCCCATGCGTCTATGAATGTAACCTAATAGTACAAGAGCCGGGAAGAAAAAAATGCAGTTATCTCACCCCAATTTTTGATTACTTCAATGAAAACTATGCATAATTACTATTCAAAATTGATGAGTCTGGCAAGTATAGGTAGGGGGATTAAAAAATGGCGGCTGTTTCAAAACCTTAAAAAAACATTGATTTTTTATTCGGAGCTCTATATCCTAAAAACTAGCAACAGCACTAGAAAATCTGAGAGAACATTATTTAAGGAAGAGTAAATTTTCTGAAATATTAACCCTAAAAGAGCTATTTACGTCTCCGATATAGCTTTTTAAAAACAAAAATTTACTGAAAGATAGTATTAAGTTAATTTATTTTGAGAAATCTATATCTCAGGATCTATGTGACGTACAGATATCAATTAGCACTCAAATTAAAACTAGTGTAATGGACTATAAAAAAGTTTCTGACCTTTACTTTAGTAGGAATAGTAGTTTTCAAGATAATTGCTGAAATAAATTGATTTATAGTTGTTCGGACAATAAATTTGATTTATGAAAAACTTAATTTCAGAAACCATTGGACGTACCGATGTCTGCCAGCGTTCAAATTAAAGCTATTCGAATTTACTACAAAATAGTTAATTATGTTTGTCTTTGTAGGAGTAGTAGTTTTTATGATATTTGACAAAATAAACTCACAAAATGTTAATTTCTAGTTGTTCGTATAAAATGTTGGATTTTTGAAAAAATATATCTCTAGATCCATAAGACCCACATATGTCTGCCTACACTCAAAACAAAGAAAATTTAACTTACTATAAAGTAGTTTATGACACTTATCTTCGTAGGGGTAGAAGTTTTTATGATATTTACATATGAATATAAATTTGGCAAATGAAAATTTGTCCGAATAACTATAAATCAATTTATTTTAGCAAATTTCATGTAAACTATTACTCATACGAAGATAAACACAATAAAATACTTTATAGCTCATTAAACTAGCTTTAATTTGAGTGCTGATTGACATCTGTACGTCAAATGGTTTTTGAGATATAATTTTTTCAAAATAAATTCACTAACTACTGATCTTTTAGTATATCTCATACAACATTTTTATGATATGTTGCTTTTTAAAAAGCTATTTCCCGAAAACTATTTAACGTAAATACCTCTATTAGGGCTCATACTTTAGGAAAATTATTCTTCTTTAAATGACGTCCTCTTAGGTTTTCTTGAGTTGTTCCTACTTAAGATATAGAGGTCCGAATGAAAAATTAGTTTTTTTTATCGCTTTAAAACAGCCGCCATTTTTTACTCCCCCTACCTATACTTGGCAGACTCGTCAATTTTTAATATTAATTGTACATAGTTTTCATTAAAGTAATCAAATATTGGGATGAGATAACTGCCTTTTTTCTCTTCTAGAGTCTCTTCTGTTATAGTACAAGAGCCCAGTACTATAACAGAAAGCATCTCTATGTGGAAGTGCATTTTTCCCGGATTATTCTTGAGTTTCTTTCAGATGCGAAAGTAACCCGACTCCAATACTTTCATTACTTATAGACAACTTAAGTAACGACCCTCTAATATGTTTTAAGCTAATATGCAACATATTTTCGTTGGACTTATGCCGCTTTGAATGGATCATCTGTGGGTTTATAAGCCGATTAGGGGCAAACCCAGCCTCTATAAAGGGGATTTCCCTAATTGCAGGCAAAACCTGGTGGTTAAGCGTGTTCATGAACAAATCGCTTCCTTACACAACCGTTGTTCAATAAATAGCACTTCCTTACCAAGTACAGAAACTCTGATAATTCGTTGAGTCCAGCCGTAATTTTTTTTTTTGAGGGGGTAGGATTGACGTTTCGACATTCTTTTATCATCATGAGGATTCATCACAGTTCATCATATTTTTTTTAATATAATATATTTTTTTAAACATAAACAAATATTTAATTACGTCCCTTACCTTGATGTCTCATATTTAATCGATCTAGCCCGAACCAGATACCATTCCTTCCATAATAAATTACCTAACCATCCAGACCTGCTAATGTAAAACCGTCATTAGAGTTAGAAGCTACCAATGGGTAATTTCTCTACACTCCATAATAAGTTACATCAAATTTATTAAATGTATAATTATGTACATTAGTAAATTTCAGATTGGAAAAAAAAGTTACTTCTCTTAAAATAATATTAAATATAATTTAAATTATAATTTTAACAGTTATTTGTCTAAGAATGAAATATTATCTCTCTGGAGAATAAGAAATAAATACCTTCCTGATAGTTGAAAATTTCATGATTAACATGTACCACTACCTATGTTATATTCTCTTCAGACCGTAGAACAAAAAACATTCTTTTAATGATTCCATTTTTCGAAGACCATTGTTTCTATTTCAGATGGGACACCACACTGATTATTCTTCAGGTAATACAATTGGACAAATTATACGGATCCCTTAACAGTACTAACTTGCGGACAGTGAGAAAGACGAGGATTGTTCCCGAGGTTTGCTGAGGATAGAATGAGGTAAAGATTGGGAGTGGGTTTGGGATGGGTTCTACAGAGGCAAAAACTCCACGTCACCGACAGCCTTCCCCGCCCCAATTATTTTTTGTTAAAACCAACCACTCGGATCAACGGCTCACTAGGTTTTTCCTACGTCCCCAAATCCCTCTTATTTAATATACTTTTATAGGCAATTAGTTTTTCCTTAAAAAAAAAAATCTTATTCTTTCTTTTAAAACAATCTAGTTTTAGAAAAAAAAAAATTGGGGAATTGTGTAGTACAATTCATAAGGCCTTCTGCCACTTCTTATCTGCATCTCAATTTACCGCGATTACTAGGAACCTATAGATCTGTAGTAGGTGATGGGGGGTAAAAAAGAAAAAGAAGGTTTTACGCCATAAGTTTTAGAATTTTTTCAGGTTTGACAGGTATTTTTGAGTGAGTCAAATAAATCTATTGTCACAAGTGAAATTAGTTCAATTTTGTTATCAATATAAAAACAAAATGTGAAACCACCTAAGTCTAAAAAGGTTAGATTTAGAATTAATTATTTTATTTAATCATAAATTTTATGCTTAATAAATAATTATTAATTTTTTTCTACTGGAATTTAATAGTTATGTAGCTTCGAGCTTTTGCCGGGTATTTTATGAATTTGTTTTTTCTAACTAATCCGAAAATTTTCCTATTTTATACTTTTAAATAAGCGACCTCACAAATAATTAAATAAATATTCAGTATCCAATTATAAATTAAATAACCAGCCAATTTTGGCTTCATGGCCTTATACGTCCTGAAATATAAACTCCCTAAATACAAACCAGAGAAATCACATCTCACAGCATCGTAAAAACATAGTCTAGCAGTACTAGAATACTTTTTGGATATGTTATTATTTTTTATTTAGTTTCCTTAAGATTCGTTAGACTATATTATATCTGTATTTAACTTATTCTTTTATTCTACAATTTTTGATTTTATTAAGGTTACTATCGGCTTCAAAAGTTTTATGAATAAATATATAACAATCCAATGATGTTGTCCTCATCTTAGATAGTGGAATGGTATTACCATTTATTAAATTCATAGATACTACTATAATTTTCAACATTTTCTTTTAACATAAATTTCAAATATTCTGTATAAAAAGATTCCACGGAAATACATGATGTCATTAATTATTTTAATGAAGTTTTAAATGAAAATAATTTCATTGAAATGCCTTGATGTTTGACATAGGAGAGATAGAGAAGCGAGTTCCAGGCGATGATTGCACGCTTCATAATGAGACTTACTAAATGAACTAGGTGCCATCCATTGTTTCGTGGTTTTGGTTTCTGTATGATTGCTTGTCTGTGAAGCTCCATGCCTGCCTATTAATTTTCCTCCCTTCCTTTTATTTTTCTTATAAAATAACAATTTTTACAGGGAGGTAATGAACCTTGTAATGAGTGGCTCTCCTCTTAAGAATTAATTAAGGCTTGCTGCTTATTAAATAATTTTTAAATCATCGCTTATTGAATATCTCCGGTTCTTTTTCATTATAAATTTCTTCAGGAAAACGTGTATATATACTTATTTAAAGATTTATATAGATAAAAAACAACTGTGAATGATGCAAAGAGTGAATTTCTATGTTAGGAAATATTGTTAAAAAAAAATAATAAGTACTATTTACATGTATGTAAATTTACGTTCTGTGCCCTTTACAAAAAGTTCTAATTGTTGTTTTAATCTTAGTTTATTTCTTTAAACAAATCACTCACTCATTTTCATGCAGTTCATAATATTCCTTAATATTATGTAAGTATATGAATATATATATAGTAAGTATATGAAGGTATATTTTTATTTCCAAATTTAATAGAACGTCTGATATATTTTTAATAATGTGAGAAAAATTAATTTTACGCCATTTTCATATATTATATTGATTTATAATTTATTGGAAGATATTGATTGACCGTGTGTAAAGATGAAAGGAATATGGCCCGGGTGCGGTAAAAAAAAACTCAAATAGTATATTCTACTATTTGAGTTTTTTTTTGCCGCACCCGGACCATATTCCTTTCATTTATAATTTATGTTTACATTTTGCGATTATGTCTGCATTTTCAGAAGATACCATTAAATTATATTAATGTAACCGCTATTACATAGGAATACATAAATTTTACGTGTTCATATTTAGTACATTTTTCTAAGTGCTTGGCTATAAGATTAACTTGCTCAAACAGTTTCATATCTAGACTTCTGGAGATGCATGAAAACTATAAAATATTTCATTGTAGATAGTGCACTTAAATATTTCCGTATTATTATACTATACATACCTACAAGAAGTATCCCAGATCACAATTTGAAGGCTGAAAAAAGTTGGATTATAGATCTTATCTAATTAAAAAATCTAGACATATCAGAAGGAGGTTCAATTGGATTCTGAACCTTATTTTGCTTCTCATGTCATCAATTTGTGTCTCGGTTTATTCTCTTATTATATTCGTTTTAGGTATGAAATAAAAATATAACTTAGATTTTCTTCCATTTTCTCAGAGAAAGCATAACTCATGAAAATATTTAGTTAAACGCGAGACATTTAAAGTCTTAGCCCGATTCGTTATGCTTCTGTCAACGTTATTCAGACAGGAAAATCTGCTTTGTGTTTGAATAATATTTGTGAATAGGGCAGAAGTTTTGGAAGTTGGTTGTTTAATTGGGTAGAGGGTAGGATGTGTCATTGGGCTTGGAGTTGGTTACCTGGCCCTCCTTTAATTTGTATAGAAAACTCCGCGCTGGAAACTGTGGCCCAAAGTTTATTCTCGTTTAGGCCTTTCCGGGGGCTCACTTAAATTTCCATGCTACGATAAATTAAAGTTCTCTCTCCTCGCTTATCTCCTGAAATAATCTTATTTTACTGAGTAATGGTAACAGTTTTGTTTCAAATTTGAACATGATCGTTTTTTTCCCCACCTCGACAACAGCACCGGTTGATAAATTATTTTTCTTCAAAAAGTTAGTTAATGATAGAAATAGATGTTATTCTAAAAAAAAAAAAAAAGAAATATAAGACCATCTACCAAAATAAAAATTACCTCTAGTCGAGATCAATATTTAATACTGTAATTTTTACTAAGTTTTTCATAAATACTCTAGCAGACTTTGAAGTCTACTACATCCTTCCCTCCTTTGATCTCCCTCAGCACCTTAATCTAAATAATCAAACAACACAATTTTCCCGTCTACTTCGTTTTATCGGACATGTACCCATTGGTTTTGTGTTCTTTCTATTTGATCTTTCCAGCTATTCACTTTTTTGCAGGTTTTTTTCGTCACGATAGTATTACTTCAACTAGATTTATCAGATGAACTAACTCTGTGTTGTGTAGCATTTCAAATAGATTTTTTATCAATCTTTTGTTTTTGTTTAATATTTTAATCAATTCGTTCTTACTTTTTTAAATGAATAAAACTAAAAGTGAAGAAAATTTTCAATTTAATTATATTAACATTCTATATATTGTACTTGTTCAATATTTCGAGCTAGTGTGCTATTTTATCCCCATATTTGTCAATTTTAATCAGTCATTGTCAATTTTGTCATTTATATACATTGGGTGTAATTTTTTTTTTATTTTACCTCACTAAAAAAAAAAAAAGAAAAAAAAAAAAAAGAAAAACCGAATTACATTTACGATAAAAATTAAGCAACTAATTTCGCATTTCAACTTTGTAAAAATTATATTTCCTGTATTCGATGGTTTCATCCACGGTAATTTGGAATATACATTGCTGCTCCATTTAATTGAGTTAGTTAATGATCTAGTAAATATTATTAACTAAATGAATCACGTCACGTGTACAACACCTCGTGTACAAAACAATCAATAATTTAAAAATAAAACTGGCTTGACAAAAGGCGTATTTAAATTGTGTTAGAGAAAACAGTCATTTCATAAGTCAACCAAAACTTATTGCCTTAAAACATTGTAAGGGAAACTATTATGGTCTGTACATATATAAATTTATTTTACTTCTACAGCCTTGAAAATAGTTATAAGGCATAAATCAAAAAAGAAAAAGTTTTAAGAGTTATAGGAAAACAGCTTTTATAATAATATATATATTTTTTTCATTCCCAGCCATATTTCACATCTATAGCTCTTCAACATTACGAAAATTACTGTTTTGTAGGAAATTTTATGGCAAAACGTCAACTTACTTACGGACGTTTTTCTTTAAACGGCTATTACTATGTTCCTGTGAGTTGTAGTAGATGTTCTCTCCGAAACAAAAGTTTTTCGAATCAGCCTGAGTAGAGCTGGCTTGAGGTTAGCTTGTTAAAACCAAGCTTTATAATATTGTTAATAATGTAACCCTTTACGAATCTCTGACTGGAAATACTTCAAGTCGGTTTTTTTACTTTCGCTTTGAATTCTTTGAATAGCTATTGCAGAAAAAAAGTAAAGAAATAAATACATCCGATTGATAGGGAGAAAGTCGAGACCTATCTTTCCCGATCGCATGCAGGTTTCATTATGTTTTGTTAAACTGTCGAGTTCTTTAATATGTAATATTATTACTATCATCACGGAAAGCCATAAAATACGATTTTTTTTAGTGTTGTTAAATTAATTAAATTGTTCCTTCAAATTTTCGCCCTGTTTTTATTTTTTTTTAATTACTAAAATAGCCGTAACTTAACCACAAGCCTACTAATCTACACAAAACAAAAGCAGGTTAGAAGTGAGTGTTCTGTTATATTGAAAATTAATCTAAGTTCCTATTTTCTGTTTTTTAGGTGTGTTTTTAGATACTAATTAATTTTCACCTGAGCCGCTACACTTTATTTACAAATTTAAGTCGATCTATTTTCATTTTTCCAGTGTCCAGATTCGCTCTATGGTGGGGCGACAACCTCACACAGCCATATTTCACTTCGTATCAGCACCCCCCTTAGTTATGCATGCCATGAAAGGATGTGGTCCATTACAGCGAGGGCCAACCCGCAGCCGGTATTGTACATCAGACCAAAAAATGCTGACGTTATCGATGGAACATAAGGTGCTACCGTGACGCACCTCGTTTGCCTATTGGTCCGGTCACAAAGCAAACAGAAGGAAAGGCGTTAAATTCAATCAGGCACTGGCCGTGGAATATTGAATCCCTGGGAAGGCGTAGACAATGCCCGGAACGGATGGGTTCGGGATGGCCACCCTGGTCCTGTTGGTTTTGTCAAACGGTCGCCCCTACAGAAATTATCCGCCATATTGATCCTGTGGTCTCCCACGATGCTCCTTTTTTACATATCCAACGCCGCGTCTACCATGAACCTTTATCATCCATTCAGAAAGTTCCACTTCGGTATGTAGTCAAAGACTAAGGATCCTACGTTGCAAGGTGGGCCCATACTTATCTATTGGATTAATCCAGCTTATAGATCGTATGTAATCATGAAAACATAATTTGAACCAGAACGGACCAATTTCATTCTGCACACCTTCTCTTTCCCTGAAAGGCAGCATTTACTTACCGAATATGTTTGAAAATGATTTTAGTGTGATTAACACGATGCAGTTGCATCTGTTGGTGCGTTTTTTTATTATATTATGGTACGTATATCTATGTATTTTTTCTTCATTCCCCCAACCAAAATAATAATAATAATATACTTATATCCAAAAGAATCTTTTTTTTTTTTTAAAGACAATCCACAGCGAAGATGATGTTTGCCTATTTATCTACAGGTGACCAACCTATTCTAACCTAGGTGTGGGATTGGGTCAAGTTCTTCTTTTTGTAGGACCGCCACTTAATGAAAAAGGCAACGCCCCAGGCCGGATTCGAACTGCCGCCCGCAGATCTAAGAACGATAGCACTAGGCCTAACTATCTGAGCTACAGACGGACCCTAGAATATTTTGAAAGCCATGCGTATGACAAAATTAACAGGATAACTGGAGACATACTTTCGAGATATCACAATATTTGTGATATCAATAACACTAAAATCACCATGTTTCAAATATGCTACGAGGGAGAGAGGGTCAATAATTCCTAAGGAAGATTTTTCCTTTTTTCAACATAGCCTCCTTATAGCCCGATACTCAGACCTCACTTCAATTTTGAAAAGCTATCTGAATAAAAATTATTTTGGAAGGTCTAAATAGGTATTTGTTTGCTTCCTCTTTGACCGCTCAACCATTTTCTTAAGTTTGGAATTAAAATTAAGTCATTCGGGACCAGATCCGATGGTTGATGCTCAACTAATTCGAAAATTAATCCCTCAATCTTTGCCGTCGAAACTGCTTAAGTGTGCAGTCGTGGATTGTTTGGATGAAAGAAAAAATTTTTTCAAACATTTTTCCTTAATATTGTCACCCGGCCGGCTCTGTAGCCTCGAATATTACTGTCCAGTGATTGTCTATAGCTTACAAATATTAGTTTGATGAGGTGGAAGAATATGCGGCGCTTCATAGTACAAGAGCCTGATGCAAGAAACCCATACACATACTACGCGAACATATCTCTGCAAGTAATTTTAAAAATTAGTTTCTATCAAACTAAACATAGAGACGATTCTTAGCCTTAGCCTAGCTGAATGAGCACCATAACATATTAATTTGGCGAAGTAATTTGCCGCAAACCAAAAAACAAAATTTATTTTTAAAAATATACATACAAATACAAATGTGACCCGGAAAAACATTTCTGGTGGTCCTCAAACGGTTGGTAATTAGATAATTATTTCATAAAGTAATGAATTATGAATAGGACTTTTTTCCATCTCGCACCTTTAGGTCCTATAGGGTGAAAAAATAATAATAAAACTAATTAAAGAAAACTAAATTATATTATACCATAAAATAGTAATTGGGACAATATGTATGGTCGTAAACCACCTGTTCTGGTTGTACATTGATTTCGAAAAACCAGCTACTGGAGAGATAAACAACCGGGGCGGGTGGTTTAAGACCATAACACTTGAGTGAATTATTACTTTAAGGAACTCATTCGACATATAATGTAATTTTCTTGATTTTTTTTTCATTATAAGGTTTTTAATATGATCTACTGCTTAGGAGGATTAATAGACAAAAAACGACATTTTTTAAAACCGCCAGAAATGCGTTTCTATGTTTACTTTGATAAAAACTAATTCTTAAAATTATTTGTAGATTTATATTCGATGAGATGAATTTCTTACCTCGGGCTATGGTTCCATCATGAGTAGATAGGGTTTGCCTACAAAAACTGTCAGAAGCATGCATGCGCAGTACAGTTTTTTTATTCCAAAACTTGTATTGCGCATACTTTTAGCGGTCGAAAGTGGTCGTTGGAACAGGCCCTAAAACTAAATCAATTATTTTAATCGTTTAAACATCTGTTTTTGACCTCCCTTAAGAATTTGAGGTTTCACATATTAAAATACGTCATCATCATAATCAATCCTTTCTTAACTTTATAGAGCCCGCTCCAGCTCTGCCGGTCTTCTGCAAGGCACCTTCTGTCATTCTATTAAAGTCCTCTGCTCTGGAAGTCGCTTTACCTCATCTTCCTCTTTTCTTCCAGGCCGCCCTCTTCCTCTCTACTTTGCCTCGATAGACCTCGCTAGCTATCCTCTTTGGTTCCATTCGCAGAAGATCTACTAGCCATCTCAGTCGATTGTCTTCTATCACATTGGAGGTTCGACCCGATGAAGTTGCGTACTCTGTCTCCTCTTGTTTTCCCCTCAATCTTTCGGTGGAACCTCATTTCAGACGCTTGTATCCTTGATTGATGCTTCTCCGTCAGCGTCCATGATTCTGAAGAATATGTCAAAATTGGTAGTATACAAAAATCGATTTTAAAAAAAGTCCACCCGTCCATTTTACGTAGTTTCTCAACAAGACTACCGCGCAAATTTTTAAACTTCCCATCTGTCTTTATGTTGTTCTGCAAAGCAATATGCTATCCCACTCCTTTCAATTTTCATTAGGTTTTATATATCTCTTACATAATCTCTTAAACATTAATTTTGTTATATTTGTACTTCTTTGATAACTTGTGTAAAACATTTACATTCATAACCGCTTCAAGTTGAATTAGCTTTCAAAAAGTGCCAGCTCCTACTAGGGGATTGTGAATCCGCAATGCTGAATGTCCTTGCAAAATCTAGTTGGAATATTGAAAAATACATTAGCTAGGTAATTAAAGTTATCAAATTAACCTGAAGAACTTTAAATGCTTTGCTTTTTATTCAACGTATAATTAATAATTTTATAGACTACCTTATTAACTTAATCAAATATAATAATTATCCCTAGAAGTTCTCAAGGTAATCTCGTGATTCATCTTGCTAAAGCATTTAACTTTTTTCTCTGTCTTTTTTTCTTTGCGTTCTTTTTATGATTTTCAAAGAGCCTCGTAGACTTAATTACAAATTTCTGTTTCTTGAAATCAAGTTATTAGCTATTATTTATTTATTTTTATTTTTTCTGTTAAGTTATTAGGAAAAGATGAGACTTCACTTAAGAGCCATTAAGTTCTTAAGTATCTCAATTTCCCGAGGAATAGAGATCCCTGTATTGTTTTGGAAATTGGTGGCTCGGTAGAAGGGTGAGGGAAAATAGTTTTTGAGGGGTTCATTTCTGGGCCGTTGTCGAGCTCTTTGTTTCTGTGCCTTTATAGAATTGTTAGGATGTCGGAAATGTCTTCCTACTGCTTCCCCCGACTACAGACGTCGGGGGTCCATTTGTATATTTCGTCTTCTTTTACTTTTACCATTTACTTCTTTTTTTCTTTCCGAGTAAAAAAAAAAAAATGGAGAGGATAAAAATGGAATTATTCCTGCGATCTTAGGTAAAAATCGTTTTTATTGATGTCAATCGAAATCGGTTTCGTTTTTATTTTCTGTTGCAATATTATTGCATAAAAATATAAAAAGTTTTACAATTTTATTTTTAAAATATAATATTTTATATATTTATTACAAATAATATCCTGTATGTCTGAAGCTCACTTCTATTCGACAAATACGTCACTTTTCTTTTCTTTTTTTTAATTAAAATATTCGTTTGTATTTGCCGTCGCAATATATTTGCATGCTAATACATCATTATATTTCCTGTGTTTTATAATTTTAATTAATGAAATATAATCATATAAAATATTATTTTATCTATTGATCTCTCGCTTTAGTCTATTCGACTCGACTTTTTTTATTTTTCTTAGTATGACACATTAACTCGATTCTTCCTTTCTGCAACATCACATTCTTTTTCATCAGAAACATTCTTATTTTTATTAAAAATAATTTTCATTATTATGGAGGAAGCATCCAAAAATTTTATTTTATTTTTGAAAAACAAAAAATTTTTCTATTAGTCTAAATCAATTTCTTCCTAACCTAATAGCATAATAAATAGGTCATATGTTTCTAAAAAAAAAATATGGAAGATGTATTAATATTATCTCTTGTGTTCTGAAATTTTTGATAATTACATGGATTTATTTTGAACATTTTTTTATTACATGGTCATGACACTAAAACGTGTGATTGTTAAAAATAAAAAAAAATTATGCCATTTTATGAGATAAAGGATTGAGAAGTCTGTTATTTTTCTCGAATTTTCTAAAAGTGATCTTAATACGCATTACAACATAATGAAATAAAAGACTTTTCATAGTGTGTAACGATGCAGTGATATCTCTTAATTTAATAATTGATTGAATAATTTAATTATTTCTTATCTATAAATAATTAAGTTGTCTATCAATGTTAATTTGGGTTCATATTAAGACCCACTATCATAATAAAAAATTACATATGCTTTATTTGTTCGTTTTTCTTCTTTTTAAAATTTTCTCTCTCTCTCTCTCTCTCT